>NW_017275653.1:89887-160195 GCF_001594065.2 Cyphomyrmex costatus
CCCCCCCCCCTCCCCCCTCCCCGGCCTTCTCCTGCCGTCACCAGTTTTATCCCCGCGCTGCTCCGGGACAAAGGATATGCGTGCTTGTATCTCAAAGCGGCCGACCGAATGAAATGTACAATGGAATTGTCGCCACACGTCGCGTTTCAAGAAGTAAAAGACGTTTTCCGTGGTCTAGCGGTTCTGGCTGCGCCGCGTAAGCCGCCTTAGAAAAAGAATCCCGAGCCTAGAAGTGCCTCCACGACGTGCAACAACGTGTGTACTCGCGTATAGGGTAAATTCTCGTTTTGCTCCCCTCGTCGCCACTCTGCCTCCCACCCTCCCGCACGCTCTTTCTCTTCCATTCCGTCCCAATCCGCGACCGTGCTCCTGCCCTCACCCTCTCTCTCTCTCTCTCTCTCGTTTTCTCTTTGTCTCTCCTCCAAAGTTGGCGTATAAGTGACAATTTTGCCGTAACACCGTTTGCCGTTCGTCGAATTCGAAGAAAGGGAGGCGAAGAAGGGCAATTTCGTTCACCACCTCGGAAGACACGATATCGTGAAAGACGCCCCGTTCCGAGATTTTCCTATTCAAGCGAATCATTGATACGCCACTCGTAGTAATCTCTACTCCCGAGATCGTACCAATTTGTACGATATGTACTGAAGCGTTTAAAAATAAATTTTAAATCTTAATACTCTGCAGCCGACGCCTCTCACAGACTCCTTACAGATTCATTTAATTTATGGTAATTAAAAAAATACGCTGATTAATTTTAAAGAATCAAAATGACGTATAAAAAATAATGGATATATCTAATAAGAACGATCTAAATTTGTCATTGTAATACGAGGAAAATGGAATTGTTTGATATTTTTTTTGATGAAGAAATTTATTAGTGATTTTATTATTCATAATTAAAATTGGTTATTTTTAATTAAATGACCGATGAAAATAAGTTCGTCATGTTTATGTTGAATAGACATATTTTAAATGTAAACTCCACAAACAAAAAATCATTGGCATGATATTACATGCATGTAACGTGTCATGAATAACGCGTCATCCAAATTTCAACATGAATTACATAGAGTAAAAATCGAGTAATTTATTCACATAAATTCCATGTTACTTTTTTCTAGTTTCACCGCCATTAAATTTTATCAGCAATTCTACGATTATATTATATATTAAAATCTATATATGATATAAAAGCGTTTACGTAGAATTTATGTTGAAATTTTGAGAAAAATTTATTTCGGTTTAACAGTGAAATCACAACATTATATTTATACACGGAGAAAAATGTTTAGTTCAGTGAATTAAATGGAATTCTCGTAGAAAATGAATGATTTCAGAATTCTGATTAAATCTACTAGAATTGTAAATGAGATAACAGACGTTTCGAATTTCTTTAACTAGAATTCTAGTAGATTTAATAAAAAATCTAGTAGACTTAACCAGAATTCCAAATCTTTCACTTTCCATCAAAATTTCAGTTAATTCAATCAAACATTTTTCTCTGGGTGGATTCAACATAGACATCGCGAACCTGTTCTCGTCAGAATGAAGCCAATAGACCCACTGGGCCACTCGGCTTCGGAGAGTTAAATATTACATTTTTTGAATACAAGTATGTCTGGTTGTCACACTGCGTCTATTGACAATTTCACAATTTTCACAATAAAATTTATGTAGCTATATATTTTCGAGAAATTATATAATTGCGTTCGAAATGATTTCTGTTAGCAGTTCAACAATCTGATTTGACCTTTCGGGGGAATGCTTTTAGCGGCGCCTTTTCCAACTTCACAGTGTCGCTAACAGAATTACATTGAAGGCCCGATAATTGCTGATAATTCGGATGAACTTCGTTAAGACGCTCATCTGGGCTGGGGCGAAATGCTTTCATTTGATTATTACTCGATTTCGATAACGCGATTATCACGTTCGTAGCGTAAATCGATTGCGTTTTCGTTTCCTCGGAATTACTAGATTACAACTTCAAATAACTGCAGTATTCAAAGCATCATGTAAAATATAGCTTTTGTTGTAACGTAACTCGGACTACTCGGGAGTAGTCACTTAACCTTTTCACGTAAACGATCATCAGGATGTTCAGGATCATCAGGGGTGTTGTCACATTCTGATTAAAATCATTACTATGTTAACAATGTATTGTATATTACTGATTGTTTTTTCTAATTTATCAGTATTTAAGTATTAATTTAATCACAATTCTTTGAAAAAAGTAAGTAGAAATCAAACAAATACGAAATAGAAGCACGCGTTTAATATCTTAATAAGACAGTATTTCTTTAGAAAAAAAATTTAATTTAATGCTCTTTTTTATTATAGTTTTTCAATAGAATTACGTATTTATATTTAGAGATAAAGAATAATTAATGAAAAAGAGAGAAAACAATATTTACAACAATATTGCATATTTTTTCGCGAACAAAGTCTAGATATCTATTTTTAGATCGTAAAAAGTCTAACGTCTCAAACCTAATTATCTATGAAAAGCAGTAAAAGCTTGTAAAAATTTTATTTACTCCTAAAGATCGTGTCTTAAAAAAGTACGCAAGACATATTAAAATGCTATTAAAATATAATAATAATACTCGCAATTTCTTTTCAATTTTACTACATGCAATGGTAATATTTTTTTGTAAATTGCATAAATTTGGAATCGCACACACAACCGCGCGCGGCATTATGTAAATCTTCCCGCTTGTATTCAACATTGACGATCAATGCTAAGAATTTCAAATAATCTCACACGCGTTAACAATAGGAGGTTCCCTACATTCTTACGTATTTTTACGCGGCAAACAAATTCTTGTCGTTGCGGCATGACGAAAGGAGCCGAGTCCTCCCCTTGAAACATCTCCGATTGCATTCTTTATCCTAATTAGGTTTACAAGGATTTGGCACGACTAGAGCGACCAATTACTAGTAATTGCGTAAAGATGTCACTTTGTAAGCGGATTGCCGGCGGTTTTGCAGCATTGTGCTCCTCTAAGCCACACCACGAGACCAACAACGACAAGGGAAGGGGACCGTTACTTCTCGCTTCCCCTGTATAGTAACCGACGGTAACAATGAAGCAACGCGCTCCCGGAACGTCCTGCTTAGTCGTCTCCCGAACTCGATTTTCTCTCAGAAGAGTATTTTTCTTTCATTGAAAGACGACAGTCGATGAAGCCAGCTATTCGCAAGAAGCTGCTGATACCTGTCTACTAATTTATCTGATAACGCCGTGATGTTTTTCTCGTTACCTTCTTGAGCGTGTGCTTGTTACAGCAAAATTTGTCGAGTATCAGCAAAAAGAGTAGACAAATCTCGAAACAAGATTTAAAAAACAAGAAAAGACTTACGATAAAATAAGAAAATAATGTAATATGCAAAGCCACAGGAGTCAATCGCAAAAATTGTTTATATCTTTATATATATTTTGTCTGTTAAATTCACGATAGGTACTTCCACTATTTGAACGTTTATACGCTTGGATACGTTCGAGCGGCAGCGTAATATAATAGAAGTAATAATTAATCGGTAGCAATACCGCGCTTAGTTCGCCCAATAACATCGGCATATTATTTAAACCACCAACCAGCTATTAAAATTAAATTCTCTTCTCTCGGGTAGAAAATTTGCGTACCGTCCATCCGAGGAGGTTTACCGCAGCAATTAAGTCGATAAAAAAAAAAGAAGAAAAAAAGGAAGTGAAAAACAATCGGCCATGCTGGCCCGGAGCAAACGTCGCGTATAATAACCGCCTCTTTACGGTGCGCAGGCCACAGCCAGAAATTAAATTAGCTTGCCGTGGCGAAATTGAAAAATCCCTTAAACCGAGGCAACGTGCGCGAAAGTGCCGACAGGAGGGTCGCACGCTGAGGAACGGCAAGGGAGAGACGGAGGGTTTAGGTCGGGTAAAAACTCAGCGCGCCGCGAAAACTCGTTTAAAGATGAAAGGCCGGCTAACGACTTATTTTCGATAAGGAAAAGTTAAGGCACTTGCCTCTCGCGCCACCATTATCCACCGAACCGACCGCCCCCTCCGTAACGGCCCAGAGAAGCCTGGGGTGAATACTCGAATACCATTCGCCCTCGCACGCCGTTATTCGTCGTTCCCTGCCAAGGGTGCGGAAGGAAGGAAGGAAGGAAGGAAGGAAGAGAAAGAAAAGATGCGCGATGCTCAGATCTATAGCGAGGCACAGGAACCGTGGTAAGATTCTGTCGAATTTCGACGTCTAATATTGTATGTCCATATACGATTGTAAGGAGAATTTTGTAATTTTTATGTAAATTTTACAAGTATTTTATAACATATTTTTTGCAAAATTTTATATTTTATAATCTAGTAAGATATTTCCAAAACTTACATATAAAAGATCGCTACGTTGATATAAAAGTGGCACAAATAAAAAAGAAAATAGAAGTATCGTTTGTCTTTTAATCGAATTCACAATAATAATTTATAAAAATATTTTTTTAAGTTGAATTTAGATACCATAGAGAAAAAATATTCTGTTTGGTATTACGTTATTTTTCTTTAAAATGTAGATATTTTAACTGCAAGTTTCATTTATAAAAATACGTACATTCTATTTCAAGTTACAACATTATTCCGTATATTTAAGAAATAATAAAATGTTTAAATAAAAACTTTTTTCAAATCTCTCTGTAACACTTTTCCTCAAATATCAGTAAATTGTTTTTGAAATATGGATATAGAAAGTCACATTAAAGGATAAAATTTACATTGTATGCTTCCCATAAAGCAGATCATTTCAGTAATGTTGCTAGCAACATTGCGTTATTTTAATAATATTGCAGTAATATTGCAAAAGTTGTAAGTAAAAACTTCTCTACTGTATTATAGGATATTACAATATTCTAATTTTGAAGAGAATACATTATAATTGAAAATATGTTATTTACTTATTTGACAAAAAAGTGAACTTATACATATTTATTATTAAAAAATTGTGTCTGAAGTTCAGCTATCTAAACTCGAAACACTCTGTATACTGAAAATTGATACACGATCTTCTAAAATTTTATTACTTGTGATTTAAATTTGTTATTATACGATAAGCAGTTTATCACACATTTAACTCAATTTAATGTACGGTATAAAAAAATACATCCGTATATCCGATCATTAGTTGCACTTTGTGAAGAATCGCGTCTACTGTTTCCTTCTCTGTGTTTCCCATCCCCTCGTCCTCAAAGCCTCTTCTCCGCACGACTAAAAACACAACAGTTGCGCGAGACTCAATTCAATTGCCATGTCAAAACGATGTGAAATGGGATTGATGTAATTTGGTTAGGCGGACCCCGCGTTTCTCTCCTGCCTAAAGTTCGCTAGTTGTACAAGGTGTCCCGGAACTTCCAAATGATACTTTGAACGCGGTCCTTTTTCCTCCAAATCGCAGATAAGTATATTTGCTCAAAGAAAATATTAAAAAGGGATCGCTTTATCGCGCAAATAATTAAAATTACGTAACCGTCGTCAATTTTGATATCCAAGGAACAGGAGTCGATTAGGTGCCTCGTGGTCTCATTATTTCAAATGCCATTTCAATCTCAGTGCATTTGAAAAAGCGACTGATATAAAAAATAGGGAGACGTAATGGATTGTCACTCTCGTCAGAATTTCATCCGTTCATCCGGAGCACCCTGTACGCGCGTGTGTCGTAACTTGCCGCGCGCGTTCTGGGTGTTTTGCTGCAAACGACTCGTTCCGGGGCTGATTCTAATGACTTATGAAGTCAAGCCAAATGACCAAGCCGCGTCGCCCTCTTATGACGGCCCTCCGCTCGTCAACGAAGGACGTATATACTACCGCGTATGTACATCTCGTGCTGCGTCGTGTGCCGCGGCAAATCGAATAATTTCACCCTGGGAGAGCTCACAATCACTCGCTTTCGTTTAGCCTGCCTGTCGCATATCGCGCGCATTACGCTCGCTCTGTTGAGAACAAAGAACAATGGGCATCGAACGACATGGAAAAATCAGGGATCCGACTTTTCGAGATTACAGGAGCTTATCAAATTTCAAGCGAATTAATAGATATTGTCAACAATAGACGTGGGATGTCTTTTCTTTTGCATTTCCTCTATTATATATATATATATATATATATATATATATACATATATATAATTCTACATTGATTTTATTACTGCCATTTTATTTGTTCAGCTTTAAATTTGTTGCAAATTGACACTTGCTATATCTTTATTTACGCTCGCTTTGCTTGCTTATATTTATTTAAATTTGTCGTTATATCACACTTTTGAATCCGTATAACCTTCACTTTTTCTCGAAATTTTAAAATTTATATATTATATAACAATTTACAATTTCCGTACGTTTCGTGAAAATATAAAATATAAATTTTTAAATAAGATTAAAAAAAAATCTCGTCTTAGTTATCTTAATTTAAGATAGTTTATCACATCGATATAATTAATTAAATTTAAGTAAATTGCAGTACAGTTAGTTTAATGCAAGATGATGCAATATTCAGTGAAGGAGAGATTCGCGTAAAGACGTGGAATTATGCAAAAAGGGATAAGCATAAATATAACGTCGGTGTGATAAAATTGCAAACGCAAATTTCACGACGAGAAGCAAATGGAACCGCGACGACCGCTATTACCAGAATCGGTTATTACCCGCTCGCAAAATGCTACCTGGGAAGAATCGTTTCGAGAAAACACGAGCGTGATTTACGCGGAGACCCGCCAATCGTTTTACCGATTACGGAGATAAATGCGGTCGATTCGGTCGTCGTTGCACGTCACATCGGGTTTATGACATCGTGAAATGGGTGTGTTCCCATTTCGGGGGTATTCGTGAAATCATCTCGTTGCCGCGGTAAACTTCATTAAACTTCTATTCCGGCTTGCCCCGCTCTTGCCTCAATGGCCGATAATGGGGCGCCCGATGGAAAAATGGCGATGGCTAATTAGAGCCCCGGGACGAGCGAGGAGGACAGAGAGGGATAGTGACAGGCGTCACTTAAGCTCGAGTATCGCGAACAATCGCGTCCCATTAATTGCACGACGAGAGATCTAATTAATTCCTGCCCAAGCGGAGTGCGTGGTTAATTAAATTTTCTTATTGGAAACTGCTCGCGCTAAGTGCGAGCGACGAAATTAACGAGACACGTTGTTTAAGCTGCTGCTTATTTTCTGAATTCCTTCGCGTCGATAGGTCTCACAAAATCGCGAAAGTACCAATTATATATTGTACATGCTTACAATAGTTGCGTTCTTTGTAAGACAGCTCGCTTCTAATTAATACAGTCGACATACTTGTTTATAAATCTACATGGAATTATTTAGCACCAAGACCTACCTCATTGTCAGATGAATAAGTAATTTTTCTATTTAATTGTGTTAATTACTATTTAATTGTGTTGATCTAACGTCACTCTTATTGTTGATTATTTTTTTATATTTCTAGCAATGAGACTGCATAGGTCAAGGATGGTGACATTTCTTGTGGTCTGTCTATTATAACCGGTAGAAAATCAATCAAATCTTAAATATTTTCTTCAAATGTAAGTAAAGGTTGATCGAATGTGGATCGAACTGTTTTATAATTTAATATTGATCGTATACATGCGTGCTTAACATAGAACGGCAAACAGGAAGCCATAGCGCGTGCATGATGACGCGCTTGGAAATTACATTTGCGTTTTAACGCGACAATTAGTTTCGATAATATAAACCATAGTCTCTGATAACATAATCCATGTGTCGCGTTATCCCAATTCCGACGAACGAAGTCTCGCCGCCGTAACAACATCCATCGTTCACCTAAGAGAAACGCCATGGCGACGACGCCGGCGCCACTTTGATCGGTAACCTCGTTTATGGTGACGCTGGACACAGAATGTAGGAAACATCGATAACACCGGTGACGGAAATATCGACTTTTGAGAGCTGCCACGAGCATCCCTCCCCCGTAGCGCGTCCTGCCCCCCCCCCCCCCCGTATCCTGCCCTTCTCCCGGACCGGTACACCAGCCCCTGGCAAATCACCCATCATCCCCCTGCGATTCTCGGTCGCGCAAAAGAGACGAAGAGGACGTGACAGAGAGGACGAAGATGGAAGTGCTCGCGGGATCGGGCAAGAGAGAAGAAAAGAAGGAACGGGACGAGAGGGTGAGAGGGAAAAAGAGGGAGGATCGACGAGTCGCGGCGAGTATGGAAGAGCATGGATCGATGGAAGGGAGGGATCGGGGGAGGGCCGACCGCTCTGGTGGCGGTTGAAAGAACCAATTTTGTCCTAATAGAAAAATCCCCAGCGCCGAACCCAATTTATAAACCCGCAAACATGGCTGGCGTAGGGCGCTCGCTCGCCCGCTCGCTCGCTCGTCTCACCTCGTCTTACCGCGCCTTCCGCGAATCCCGATACACAACTGTGCGCCGGGATTTCAGTCAGCCATGCACCACGTATCCTGGATAAAGGGGTTTTAAGGTGGGAGTCCTCGGTGACGACGGGGACTAAGAGAGAAAAAGGAAAAGATGGAGCAACTACTAACCGCGGTGTGAAGTTTTCGCACTCGGTTGAGAGGCAGGAGTCATTCGAGGAAGGAACGTTGGTGTGACTCGTTGAAGTCACTAACTTTAAAATTATTAGTCAGCCAAACGATATAATATTCGCGTGATATCGTATTTTGAAATAGTAATTTTTATTATCATGAATCGTTATAAATTAATGAATACAAGTATAATAAAAATGTACGGTAAAAACCAAATGACGTAATAATACAATATTAAACGTCTAACATTCTATGTTAAGTCATATTTTAATATCTCTCTGATAATAACGCGACGCAGATATAACAAATTTGAATTAAACGTTTGAGGCTTTTTAAATATCTAAATACATATTATACTTTACTTACAAATTGTTCAGACAAAAACGTTTGACAAAAATTCTTCTCTGATGTTACTTTGATGAGGCAATTTACTTTTTATATGCCACGTTTATTAATTTTAAATAGTCATGGGTTATATTTAATGCTTATAAAAATTTTGCAACAAGTACAGGTATTTTCTTTTTTATTTACATTTGCCAGCGCATGAAACTATTTCGCGAGCTGATTATTATTAGTTCGCTATTAGCAACGTCCGTGCGGCTGAAGAGAGAACGAGAGGAAAGTTAGTAAACGGAACACATGGCCTAAAAGGGTACTCCCGTATCGGCTACAAAGGTATCCAACAGAGATAAATACGTCGCAACTTCCAGCGCACGCCTCACCTACTTCTGCCATGTATCCTGGGCATATGTACGCAGCAGGAAGCAAGGGTGGTCCATCTGCAGCGATCCGATTTTAAGATAAAGGCTTGTAATCGATTTTAAATTTGATAACGTTTAAGCGTAGACTTCTTCATATCCAACAGCTTTGTTATAGCGTTTCCTATACCGCCATGCTTGCAATTATATTCTATTTCTCACATCCGAATATTCTAAATAACACAAATCGTGATAAAAAAATATATATATATATATTTAAATGCCATGTCAACTATTATCGCTTTTCATCATCTAATTTTTCTAATTTTGACATATACATTCTTTGCAATTTAAGATACTAGAAGTACTAACGTTTCTTACCAAAGACGAACGAATAAATTATTGTAATGATAAATCTAATATTTCGTCAGTACAAAGGATGTAATTGTCGAAATATCAAACGATTTCAGAATTTTATTTTTTGTGCACAAGAAATATAATATTAATCTATAAAATAGAAACAGTTAATAATAATTTTATAGCTGAATGTTAAAAGATCAAATTTTTAAATTAGTTCCTTGACTTTTTTAAACAACATCTGGTTTCCTTTCTATACCAAGTTTGTTAAAATATATTATTCGAATACGAAACAATTGTAGTTAAGAAAACAACCTCCATAATTTATAATCAACACATTTTTATAGTCAAACTGCTTATTAATTTTTAAGTGAATATAATTCATTGAATTAACGTATGCACTTGATAAGTAATAAACTAATAACAAAAATTTCAATAAAAATACATCTCTAAAGTAAAATCGTTCAATTCCACTGTTTTGATCGAATTTGACGATGAACTTGTGTATAAAATTGGTCAAGTCGAGTACATTATGACAATTTAATTAATCTTATTTAGATTTCCGAACAGATTACCGTGCCTTCCGGAAATTGGGTCTCCGCGGAATTCCGAGGACACACGCGACATTATAGATGTCGTTCTCCCCCGATTCTCAAGCTTTCGACCGGCATTACTTTCTCTCGACGCGGCTACGCTTTTAATCGCGCGTACGGCTGCCTGACCCCAGGTCCACGGTCCCCGTAGTTTATTTAACAGCGCCCTGGGCATCGGTAAACACGGGTTAGCGAATTGGCCCCAGGGCGAGACCGAATGATAGTTAACGTACCGCTAAACGCCATTGGAGAGGAGAGACCTCACGTGTCCCCCCATCTCCAGGCCGGCGTATAACCAAGGCTCGTATATTGCGTACGCGAGGGGAGCGAAATTTAATTTTGTGCTTTTTGTACACGCCAAATCGTCCTCCCCCTCCCCCTCCCTCCTCCTCGGCTGTGCCCGCACGCCACCACCGCGCGTCCTCCCTGTCTTCATCGCCGACGAAACGACCGAGGGCAGGGAGGTGGGCGAGCGACGCCGGCGTCGAAGAGATTTCACCGCGCTTTCATGGAGCGTCAGGATGGCATAGCGCAGAAGCACCGTGGTGGCTTCCACGTCGTTTAACACGAGTTTATTTTGCGTTGCTTCGCACAATTCGTCGGTGCGCAGGGCGCGCCGAAATAGCCGCGTTCACGTATGCATCGCGACGACTACTTTTCACGCCCGGGCCCATATGGGGGTCGCGACCTAAGCTCGACAATTTTTATCGTCATTCGTATATACTCATTATTATGGACGTCGAAGAGGACGGCATCTCGCGTTAATTAGCACGCATCCCAGACACTCGTTCGTCAAATTAAAGTAATAATCCAATTTCGAACAATGTCCTTAAAATCGCATTTCATTACAGCGGGTATTAACGTGACGCTGTGTTTAATTAATTTTCGTGTATCGTAATAACACTCACAAAGAAAGTAGAGTTGAATGTTACAATCACGACTCATACTTCATTTTCTGCCCCTCGATCCAAATTATATATACATGCTATACGTTTGGATTATATGAAAAACGTTTTCCGTGCTGCGTGTCGGCCACTGATAAAAACTTTCGCGAGAGAGACGGTATAACGATTGATTGTTTTGATCAAGAGGAAGTAAGAAAGTAATTTTACGGAGAATTTGAAAATCTTTCGTAATAGAGAGACTGTAAACGAGACCAGTTCTCTTGTCGGGACCGCTTATCCACAAATTCGCCGCTGTTTAATTGGGAATAACGAGGCTTTGATCTACATAGACGACTCTAATGAGAAACGTAGAGGCTTTATTCAATGAATTTCGCAATTCCAATTCACATCCCGCGCTCACTGAAAATTCAAGCACGCTTCACTCACGAGCTTCCGCTAATTCGACGCACAAAAGAACTCCGCGCGTCGATCTAACCAATGAAAGAATCACGTATAAGAGCTAATATAATTTATAGACCGTTGCAGCTCGTCCTTGCGATTTATCCTGTCGCTTCGTAGACATTAATTCATGTGCGAGCCGATAAAATGTACAATAATCGACGCTAAATTGCACATTGGATTATCTCGTTACGGTAACGATAATCTTCGTCACGGTTGTGAAGGCCGTGAGGTGCTCCTAAAATGAGAAGTTACTGCGCGAATGAGAAACGAAGAGGAAGAGGAACAGAGAGAGAGAGAGAGAGAAAAGGGGGAGGGAAGGAGAGAAACAGAGAGAAAAGGAGTGAGCGAGATGGCACAGAGATGGTTGACTTGATGAAATCATGCCGCGAGAATTAAACGGAGGATACCCCCGGCGTGTGTCGGCGTTGCGGGCGTGTGGAGGCACGAGAGGACTCGGGCCCGAGCTCCAATTGGCGGGAGCAAGACAACGGTAGGAGTTGACTGCAGTGTATACACAGTTAATTAAGCTGGAGTACCACGGCGGAGCCGCCGGAGGAGGAGCGGGAGAGACGGAGCGAGCGAGCGAGAGAGATAGGGGGAAGCGAGAGGAAGAGTTGGATGGAAAGCGGCGAGAGGAAAACAGAGGAAGTGCAGTCGAACAGAGACGACGAGATGAGAGAGCGTGTGCGTGGAAAGCAGAGGTCTCGGACGAAGCAAATGCGCGCTGCAAGGAGAGAGGGACAGAGGGATGCGCCGCTCTGTCCTGTGGGCTGCAAACGTAATTTGCTCTCTGGATATGCAGTCCCAGCGGTTCTCACTGTGGCTAGTAATAACGCTGCCTGTCACACCGCGATATTTGATATTTTGCTTTTTTTTTCTTTTTTCTTTTTTTTGCTTCTCCGCGTGGGCCGTCCAAATTTTCCCTTTGTGTCGATAGAAATGTGTCGGGTAATTGAAAGGCGTGTACGCGCCTCTCGAGACACTCGCGATGGTAATGGAGAGGAAAAGGGCGCCTTGAGCTATCCCGACGTTATAGGATCTTTTGCGTTCGATGTATACGCTAATTGTCGCGTTATTATTCAGTTCGTTGGGAAATCTCACTCGAGACAATCCGCTTCAGGAAAACATCCATTTCCTCTCTCTCTCTCTCTCTCTCTCTCTCTCTCTCTCTCTCTCTCTCTTTCTCGTAAGCGAGGCTGTGCACGAGCCAACCTTCGAATAGGACCTTTGCACACCGTGTACCTCACTTGTGCGCCCGTTGTACACAACGGATTAGGCGGTAGTAATCCGCAGATCCGACCTCAAAGAGCGCCACCCGCTGCGAGTTTTCCCAAAACCTGTCGTAAAATCCGTCTGACCGCTTTATAATAGAAGCGAAAACGGCTACTGTGGCCAAACAAGCTCTCTTTCGTGTCGAATCAAACGAGATCCTTGAATTCCGCGGTGGGGCTTGCACCAGAAACGGGAACTGCACCCCGGAGCCTCGTTCTATTATTCCACGCTCTGTCTCTCGATTCGCACCTCGAGGAGAGTCCTTACGAGAGAAAGAGGTGGTGAGCGGGAGAGGCGGAGAAGACGAGAGGAGAAAGGAGGTTCTCAAGAGAGAAAATTGGAGCGGATTTTCCAAGCTTGAGTCGCCGAAACGAAATTAGACTTATCTTGATCATCGCAGATCCGTGCGTGGACAGCTGCACTCGCGGTACAGTTGAAGAATGAACGCGGAGAGCGGTCCTTTTCTTTGTGGCTCCCGTCTCTGTACTCGCGTCAGATTTGCAAACAGTTTTCGAAAGGAGCGTGCATTCGAGGCCACGACGCACGTTGCTCCTTTCGACGGCCGGACACGCGCCATTGTGAGAACCGACCGATAGAAACCGATGGCAGATCTAAGAGCACGCCACAATGACATAGTCGAGAAGTATCAAATGGGAAAATCTGGACACACAGAAGCCGAATTTACGGTAATTTTCGATGCGATCCGTTTTGCCGATGGAGCGAGGATGATAGAAGGAGAATAGCGAGTTTTTGTACAATTTCGAACATCGCTTTGACGTGGTGTCGAATGTCTTTTATTCTGAAGAATGCAGCGCGTTCATTCAGATGAGAGATCTCTCCTTCGACGGCATGAAAATATCGAGTAATCACTTAACTTAATTGCTTGGTAGTCGATAATTATCGCATGGCTTACCTACAAAAAACCAACAAGTTTCAACAAATTATACAATCAGAAGAAAAAATGAAAAGCACGAGAGATTATCATTAACTTTCTTCATTAAACTTAGATTTTATTATAATTCATGTAGAAATATTAATCTCTTATATAGATGCATATAAAATCTATCTTTACTTGGACGATGTCTCTTTTATAAAAAAGCTATACCTTTTCCTACACTTTTCTTAATAAATTTATTAAATTAAATATTTTTTTATTTTAAATTATTACAACTTTTCAACATTTCTCATTTTTTTTAATTATCTTAAAAGGATATACTCATTATAGAAAGAAGTCATTAATGTTCGAAATATATAATATCATAATTATGTAATAATTTCTAAAGTTATATTGTCCTCAAACCATTAACATCATGTTGGAGTAAAAGAATACATTAATTTGAGTTAGTATATATGTATATATGTGTGTGTGTCTTAATATTATATATATGTATTAACATACGTAAATAACACAGGAATTTTTCTACATTGAACCCACACAGGTGAGTTATGTCGAAACATAAAAAAATGACTAGTTATTGAAATCTCAACGACTAAAATTCCTTCGTGTCTCCGTGTAACGTAAAATTATACGCGCCGTAGCTTCTGTCTCTTCTAAAAAAAGAAATCGTTAGTCGTCGGTGCTTCGGTTAAGTCGAAACGCTTAACGGGAGCAGCTACCTGGCTTTACCTCGGGACCTCTTAAGAGTACGCCGGGAGATCGCTGTCTCTCTTTGTCTGGAAAATTAGCTAAAACTGGAGCGACGTGCACCGGGGGGAAGCGAAGTCGAGACGAAACGGCTACGGAATAAACGCGTCGATCTAACACAGGTCGATCCCTCCGTCGAGATATTTATCGCGGTAAGTGGGATCCGGTTAAATGCAACTCGTGATCTGATTTCTGCGGGACCTAAAAGCTTTCCTCGCCCGTCTGACTGGCTCGACGAGGTCCGCGATCCAGATTCGTAGCAGAGATTTGGCGCCGATGAAAATGGCATTGTCGAAAAAAAAAAAGTTCTTCACGGGATATTCGCGCGCGCGTGCGAATACAATGCGCACCCGAGAAAGCACGTGGGAATAACGCCTCACATATTGCTGCTTTAATTTAATTAATTGAATTGATTTCGAACCCGCTGAGTCTCGATTTTCTCTCATTTCTGCCTATTTCATTCTCGTGAGTTTGGAAATTTTGTATTGATATATAACTTTTGTATTAATGACAAATTCGGTCGTTACTTTTTTTTATTAATGACCAAGCGAGACTAAGAACTACGATTAGGCCCACAGTTGCCACCTTTTTAATGGTTAGTGTTTTACTGGAGAACTCTTTCGCCGGAGATCTCGCTATCTTATCGCTACCGGATATCGATTGCCGCTATCAAAACTGTTCCTCTGTTTTGCCTGTTCTAAAAGGTATTATCAGATCTGACTCTTCTGTCGGAAATTTCTTTTCATAACTGCAAGAAAATCAACGCATGCACCTAGAAAAAAAACTCATCAAAATTTTTTACGGTTAGCCGGAGATGTTTTTCGTCAGCCGTATAAAAGCGGAAATTCGTTAAAAATGTCAGAGACTCCGGCCGAAAATTGGAGAGCTGTAACCATGATTTAAGACGTATGACTAGAATAAATTAAGGAATTATAATTATAATTAAATATAAAATTTATTATATTTTTAATATTACACTACACTGTTAGATCTATAGTGTCAAATTTAATTATCATTTTAATATAAAATATATTTAGTAGTGGCGACTCACGTTAGATAAAATTTAACGCTATAGATTTAACAGTATGATTTTGATTTTCAGAAGACATTTTGTTATAGCAATAAAATAAAGAATTATTTTTCTTTATCTTACTAAATACAAATAGAGAACAATTAATATTGAGTAAATATGTGTGGAACGAAAGTTTGTACTTTAAAATTCATGCAACTATAACTCCGTTATAAAAATAAACGAAGTTTAAATTTAAAAAAGGAATTTTAAAGTTTGAAATATTTTTTTGAGAGATCATTATGTCTTTTTAAGTTTCCAAGTTGGATAATTCCTGCATACAGAAAACTAGAAAAAACGGAAAATTTTTTTCTTACTTTTTGCGAGCTTGTCACGTAGCCAAAAAATGTTTGCGAAAATTTTCGACGTTGTACCACGAAAGCTTAAAGTTTTTCCTACAAAATTATTTTTAAAAAATGTTCCAATGATTTTTTGTTACTGACAAGTTGTCGTGGTTTAAATAAAAGAAGCATTTTGACTCTAATTGCACAGAACTCCGTTAAAAATCATCAATCATAATTTAAAAAATATTCTTGAAGCTGAAACTTTGATGTATTAAATGGTATATTACCAATTTTTGGAAAAGTAGACATGACGCAAGTGACCTGTCGAGGAATAGAGAAAGAAGAGAAGAGTAAGAGCATCCTTACTGCTCAAAGTGGAGTTTTCCATTTTTTTTTTTCCATTTTGCAGATTATTCTTTCTTTCTGAAGCCCCGCGCGCGATCGTAAACACGATCGTAAACGCGTGAATGATGAGCAAACGCAATATCGATACCGCCACCGTTGTGATTCATCCTCGCGCCGAGCTCGGTTCTTTTTCGCGATCGGTGCAACGCATACATATACAATTCGATTACAGTGGCGGCGCATTTCGGCGACGTGGCCCGGCCAACACGCGGGGGTCTTTTCTGTAACGGAAGAGAGGAACGCGCGCGAGCGCGAGCACTCTCTCCGCAACGTATAATTTGCCTCGATTTAGCCGGATCGATTTTGAGTAGCTACTGTTTCGCTACAGGCGGATATCTTTTGTGGCGCGGTTTTGTGGGCGTACACTTCCCCCCGGGCTAAAACGCCAAATGGTAACGACGATACGCGGAATCGAACGTGGAATGGGAAACGGGGATTCGTTTTGTGCGCACGGTTTTCGGCCGACGCGCCGCTCTCTCTCTCTCTCTCTCTCTCTAAAAAAAAAAGAAACAATTTCCAACGTGGATCCGCCATTCTGATAACCGGAAAACGTTCACTTCTCGTCTCTTTGTCGCGAAGCTAATTTTGGGAGTTTGCGGAAGGAAATAACAGTAAAACAGAAAAAAAATTCTGCTTCAAAACGCTATAAAACTGTTTTCACTAAAATAAATTCCCGTCTTATCGTACGAGTGATTTCGCGACGATATTGAATGCATCCGCGGATTGGCTCAAGATAGCTTTGATATAGCTAAACATAAGCGATAACGACATTAAAATGAAATTTAAAGTGAAATTGATAAAAATGCCCCGATAATAGTCGCGAATCCATGGACATTATATTTGTTTTTAAACGAGAAAATTTATTTGAACTTGTGACATTTCTATGTGTCGAAATATGACGCTATAATATATATATATATATATATATATATACACACACAATCATTAATGTATAATGCATAATATTATGTAAATATACTAATACTTTGACTGCGGCCAATAAAATAAATGAGGCTTTATTTTAATGTATCGTACTAAATTTTAAATATTGTCCACGTAGCAATAATACTTTTGTTTGTTAATTCACCGCGGCAAACAGTTGTTTACAGAAATAAATATTTTGCTGTCGGAAAAGTCATTTCAAACGTAGTAAATCTTTCCCTGCGAAAGGCCGCAAAAACTTTGTAGCAAAGTCTCCCTCTGGATTCCTAATGTCACGGATAAACATTGATTTTCATGCGCCAACATCAAAAGTTGGGATTCATCAAATTTGCAATTTACATCGGTTTTAATTTTCACCGGTATACAGGAAGCGAGTCGCGCGGTGACGACGTAAGTTATAGGCGCGTAGGTGAATCGCAGACAAAAGCGCGCGGTGCGGCGCGGCGCGTAAGGTCCCGCGGATCCGCGGGGCATCCAGAAGCGTAGGAGGCTCGGCGTAAGCGGTAAGCTTTACCTCATTTCTGGCAATTACAGGGGATGCCAGAATCCGCCGCAAGAATCAACCCACTCCGGCCGCGTGTGTGTACCATCCACCTCTGTTTAGGTGAACCACCCCTTCGCGGTGCGCGTGTGCGCGCGAAACTCGCTCTTGTCCTGTGTGTTCGTCCCTTACACGTACTCGCTCATACACACGCGCGGGCTACATGGGCGCACACAACGGCGTACCCTCGTGACGTTCACACGTACACCACCCTTATAGTGGGGAGACGAGACGCGACGTACGGCGCGGCATGGGAGCCCGTCTGCCCTCCTCAACCCCTGCGGCTACCACCGTCCAGGAGAGAGGGTTACCTCGGAAACTCGTCGGTTGAGTACCACTGATCTCGCCATGTTCCCGGATCCCTATCGCGATTGGTCGCGAACCCGACGAACGGTGTCGCCGATTCGTCGAGCCAGGCCACGCCTCCGCGCGGCTCATGCCCGGACCACCTCTTTCACCGGCGAGTAGTCTTCGGGAGTAGTTGTGTACAGCTGCAACAAAGGCCACCCTGGTAGACGACGGCCGGCTAGTCCTCGCTGACACGACGCACGCTCAAGAGCTTCGACCTTAACGGGAAAGATTCTACCTAGCCATCTGACGCCTGCGAAAGTTAATGAGCGAGGACGAAGTCGGGCGCTCTAAGAAGTTGACGGGATACGTTTCCTCCCGGTGAAAACGGTTTCGCTTTTCCTCAAATAAGTAAGCGATCACGGTGGATGTGGACCGTTCGAGAAATCCTTTGAAAAGACTCGGATCTTGAGCGACAATGTGGTGTTAGTAAACAATAGCGAAGTACTCCACTTTGGAAAATTGACCGATACTAGTGATGGACACTTGGGAAAATTTCGATGAAAGATCCGTCTCTTATGTTGTCTGAACGACTGTTAGAAGAGACAGAAGTCAGTTCTGCGTCGACAGAAAATGTTGATAAAAGTGCCATGATCTGTACCATGACTTGTGAAGAGGTGACATGTGACTACGGAGATTCATTATGAAATTTAACTCCGTACATTGAATGGGTTCTGTTGAATTTTGCGAGAGAGAGAGACCGAACATTGAGGTGAATACATCCAGAATCGAATTCGATGTCACTGTTGTTATGTCCAAACCAATGACATGATCTCGTTAATTGATTGACACAGGCCAAACATTCTGGCACGACTATGACATTTTTAGATCTATAGAGAATTTATAAATCCGAAGGTACTCAAGTTTTATAAAAACATTGCCCTGGGACTGACAAACTCAAGTCAGTGCGTGATGTTGTCCGAAATGCACTTCACGGTGAGGAACACGTGTGCCAAAGAGTTTTGTCGTGCGATCGTCGAGCTTTAGTGCATCCGCAGAGTCACGCACGAAATCTCTAGCCGGCGGGGGTGGTGATCCCGACTCGAAGCAATCCCCGGGGAGGTTCCGCCGAGCGAGCTGCCGACAATGGATTCCCAGCAACTCGTCGACACGGCTTCGCAGAACAGTCAAGACATCGTTTTGCCAAAACCGGCCAGCAGTACACCGCGACACAGCATCGACGCGATCCTCGGATTGGCCAGCCACAAAAGGACTCATCAGGAAATGGAGGACACTAGTCGCGACACGCAGGAAAATACCGGTATCAATTTACTTCTCCTATAATCTTATAGGTCTCCTTTTTATCTCTGCACTAAGCCGCACTGAAACTTTTTTGTTTTTGCCAAATATTAAACATGCCTGTTTCACTGTAAGTTTCAAAAGCGTTTACTAGCTTTAATTATAGAAAACAGACCTCTAATGTAATATCATTTCAAAATTAAAGATCTGATTTAAATGTTTATGTTTTGCTCTTAAAATTACAAGATTTAAAAATGATAATCTTTAAAATATAGTAACTTTCCTTCTTAATATCCTCACGTTTAATATTTCAGAATTTCACGAAGAATTGGACACATAGTACAATGATTAAACTAAAGTATCGATATACAGGAAATGTCTTCGATTTATCAAAATTCAGGATGAAATTAGCATAATGTTGTATACATATATCCGTGATACGCTTAGATCTCTCAGCTAATTTAATAGAAATATAGAGATACAATCTTTTTCCTTAGCAGTTTCTCCGTCAAAATTTTTATGCTAGCACAACGCAAATCTACAAATGATTTTGTCGCTTTCTCGAGCCGTCGGATTGATTCCCGCAGAAGTTACTCCTCAACTTCTCGAGTTTTTCTCTTCGTGAGGCATGCAAAGTACAAATTTTTAATTACACAAGACACCTAATTAGAAAATGCTACTGAAATTCTTTATTGCAACTTCAAGCGCTCGTCGCATTTAATTATTTTGATATTGTCTATGATTTTATTAGTTTCCATTACATCACTAATTACTTATTCATTATCCTATCCAGCTGTTAATTAAAATTTTATTATACAGTTTAGAATCCGTTTATTAAATATTAATTGAATCATTAGTTTTTAATTTCTTTAAATTTTCAAGATCTCTGAAATTGTTTTCAAGCTTGGACACGGTTGAGAATTAATGCTTGAAGAAAGTAACGTTTGGTCGAGTGTATTCGGATATAAAGTTGTGGTATCAGTGGCCCAAAACAAAAAATCAATAGGGCGTTAATAGCGTAATTGCTAGAAAATCTAACTGAATTTCGACCGACGGCCGCGTGTAGTTTTCCACGAAGTCCGATTATTTTTTCGTATTTACGGACTAATTCGATTAGCAGACTAAACCATTTCGCTGTCCGTCTGTTGAATCTTGCATCCTGCCGGACAGACACGATCAAGCGCCGCGAGTCCGCTTTGCTATCCTGTCTGGCAGCTGCGTTACGGCCAGTTAATGCAGTTTGATCGAGTTTCGATTAATTATCGCCGGGAACGCGTTTGATCGATGTACATGTCCTTTATATTCCGAGAACAAAATTTAAGAAAAATAATTGAGAAGAGCATAATGGAATTAAGCGAGTGATTTGGACGTTCGAATACGTGGCGCGATGCAATAATTGTTCAATGATGAAATTAACAGCAATTATCAATTTGTCACAAAGCAATTTCTTCACATTTCGAGGGAAAAATTTCAGGAAAATAATTGAGAAGAGCATAATAGAATTAAGAAAGCGATTCGGACGTTCAAATATATGGCACGATGCAATAATTGTTCAATGATGAAATTAACAACGATTATCAATTCGTTACAAAGCAATGAAAATTATATAATTATTAGAATATTATTGCGAAACGGCAGTGGCTCTTAACATTGGAAAATCATTGCGCTACGCTGTTTCGCTTAACCAAGCGTGTGCTACATTTTATCTCACGTACAATATAAAACTAGAAGAGTTTTTTATTAGAAAGTTTTACGGTTCCTTTCTTTCTTTTTGTAAAATTAAAGTGTGTTCATCAACTGGCTTTCCAAGCAAGAGTTAAAAAGAAATATTTATAACTGCACGTCATTTTCTCGAGGCAAGATTATAACACGGCACTTACATACGTATACCTTGCGATTGACGAAAGTTGTAACCCAATGAAATAACGTGTAATAGCACAGATAGGTATGTGTAGATAATAATTACGTTCGTTGCGTGATTTTCTACCGTACTGATAAAATCAATTTACCGTACACTACTTCTTCACCTTCTCACGAGACATTTATGAGCCGCATTATTTAATTTACGCCGCATTTTCCGCGACCGCGATAAAGATTTATTCTAACAACGCAGCAACTTTATTTTTCTCACATCGAAATAATTAACGTATGTATCATATTGTCGTGCGGCCATGATCCATATGTCGATGATTAATGTTTCTAAAAACTCACAGCAGCTATATAATATACATATATTAATCATCGCGATATATAATTAATAATTTGAATCTGATCTATATATAGCGAGGGCTTATGTAAGTATTTCATTCATTATTCTATTTAGTGCTGAAATAATCATTTTACAGAAAAAAGGAAGCAAGAAACGAACGAGACAAGATGCGAATCTTTTATTAAATTATAAAATTAAAAGAAGATTTAGTACAAAATTATACACGAGGACAAAATTATACAGCAATTATTAAAAATGCGTTTATGCGTCTTCCTAAGTTATAACAGGATATGATTATTTTTTAATAGAACTTATAGATTCTAAATGACGCGTATTGTAATATAAATAGAGTTCAAATTAATTTAGAATCTGAGCTGTCTAATTATCTTTGTTTCACTTAAATATATGTATAAAATCTAGAAGGTTGCGGATAACGTTGTATCTAAAGGCTCAATCATTCCAAGAATATACACAGCTCTTGGCGTCAATTTCCTGCGCGGAACCGACCCCCTACACCTGTCGTTGGAGAGCATATAGGTGTCTCGTCGGTAGCGTTAGCGTATAATTGAAAAATCGTTAGTATCGCGACGTAGATCTCGCTTCTCCAAACTTCCCCAAACTAGACGGACATGCTAATTCGGCGTCGAAACCGAATCGGGAGATCGAACCGACCGACCGACCGACCGACCCGGACGGTCGGTTATAGATGGAGCGTGCTCTCGCTCGATGAAACATATATCCGATAATTCCTGTTTCGAGACACTTTCGTCTCGGCTCGCCTACGCTGCCCGCGAACTGTCGTTCGTGTCATACTGAAAGTGCGCGCACACACAACGGGGGCGAGAGCGCGAGTTATCGACGCAACACTTTCGGCGGAAGGGTCGGAATCGACAAAACAATTTTGTGCCGGCGCTACCATTATTGGTATACGGTGCGCGAACGAAAAAAATGGGCAAACAGCTATCGGATATTATCGCCGTAAGTGATATAAATTAGCCGGGGCACACATTCGCGTTTCCGTATAGCCAAGTGCACGCGAATCGATATTGTTGCGCTTAATTTTCAACGAAGCGTTGTATTATTTCTCGCGATAACAATAGCTTCCTTTCTGACTAACAATGACATAAATATCATAGTACGAGTAGTGAAGCGCTTATAACATGTCAATCGATTGTCAATTGCTCGTTTGTGAACTTAATTAAAAAAAATTTCAGTACGTTTTGAAGACTGGAATACGTATTGTTGTGACGTTCGCAACCAAGTCCACCAACTCGTTCACTTTTTCAAACTTCTAAAATGAACTGTTGCGATTTTTTAAACATAACTCTATAGTTTATTTATGATTAATGGATACAATGGGAGAAATGTGTTTTGATGACTATCGCACGATAAGATAATTATGTTTAGACGTATTTTTTTTATGCTGCTATAATGCCAATAATAATTATAAAATTATACTCAGTAATTACATTATATTATTATAGTAATAACAATAATATTTAGTTTTACCAAAAAATACATGGTTGTAATGGCTGTAAATTATAATTAAATTAGTAATTGTTTTTCTTTCTCTCAGTGTGTAAGATCGATCAAAAAAATGTTACGCGCAAAGGAATTCACATTATTTGCGATGTATGTATTTTAAGTAATTGCATTAAGAATGTATTTTGATAAAATTAAATTGATTTTAATTCTACAAAATATATATAATGAGGATAGTTCGACAAACACAGTAATGCAGCGTTGATCAATAAAAAGTTTATTGCTTCGTTTTTCAGGACACTATTTCTATTTAGAAAACGATTTTCATTGCATTTTATAAATCAAATAACTCGTAATCTTATCGGAAGTAGAAACGTCGATAAAAGAAATTACGTCGAGAATTGGAAAATAAACTCATATAAAATGAAGTCATTCTTATCTGATTCCAAACTATAACAAGCCTGAATAAGCCTGTCAAGCTTAATATGTCTGACGTAGGATTAATTGCCGACGTTTATTCCCGAGGATTTACATTGATCATTTTCGATGGAAATTATAGAGAGACCAAATGGACCAACCGCAAGACAGAAATGTGCTGAGAAAAAGACGGGGGCTGCTTAGCCGAGACCCAATCTTGTCCCGCTAATCGAATTATCATTAATTATGATACCGTACGCGCGGAAAGAAAGAAGAGGTAAAAGGCGAGGGGCCCAGCCGCCACTAATAAGTATGGAGAAGAGCGGGGAGGGGAGGAGGGGGGGGAGAGAGGGAAAGACGAGCACGAGGAAGACGGAAAAAGAGAGGAAAAAAAAAAAGTGGAGAAGAGGAGAGATAGGTGGAAGCGGCTTTAAGTCGCTTCTTAAGAGGTGAATTGACGTGCCTACTAATGGATCGTGCCTGCTTCACATCTTCTTTCCTCTTCGCGCGCTTCGTCTTCTTTTCCCTCTGCTATCGCTCTTGTAGTTTTAACGCGGGACTAACAGGTCTGTTATCCTCAGCGGAATCGGCCGTCTACTGTGCGGCCGCGATTGATCGAAATTAACTCGCTGGAATAACGAATGACCGCTGTCGCGTCGCGTGCGCGCGCGAACGCGATATACGCGTTATTTGTACACGTGTCACCGTGTTACATTGTGAATTTGGTATTTGTCAGCCCCCCCCCGTTTTAGCTCCCGCTCGCCCGAAATAAAGTCAAATCGCATTAAGCATAAATCGCCGCCAAAGTTAGATGACGTAGCGGTTGAGGATTTATTGATGCAGGATGATTGCTACCATATTAACCTCGTATATGCGCTGTGTAACTGGTTTTTTTTCTGTATCTGATTTATAGCAAGCGGCAGCTTATGTGTCAATACGTAAATAATATTTAGCAAATATTGTCTTTCATAGAATCGATGACGCAAATTTTGCTGACAAAGCTCGCAACTGACGTTTCCAATAAATATAGAATCTCACAATCTCGCCCTCTCGATAACTTGTATTTTTCGTTCATTTCAAATTAATGAAACTTTACACACCTTTTATTTTCGACAAACCTAGCACGGTATTCCTGTGTACCCGAGTATTATTCTTAAAATAAAAACGAACGTGTAATAAAATATTTACACTGACAGAACCGTTAATCCAATATCACTGCCATATATATATGTACGCGGAAGAAAGAGAGAAAGAGGGAGCCCTTTCTTTTTATTTAAATCGGAATACTCACACTGTTCGCGCAAACAATCCCCCGCGTTTTTACGTGTAATTTTATCGCAATCATTAATACTGCGGTATTGGAAAGATATATTGCAACTTGCATTTATTGCCCCGGCCGATGAAAAGGATGGAAAGCGTAAGATGGATAATGGCGGGATAAGCTGATTAAACAACGTATTAGTCGAACAAATGCGAAATCGCTTTCAGTGCGCGAGATTAATCCCGCGACATACGCGAACAACGCGACGTTAACACACTTCGAATTAATTCTTCGTCGTGTTATACGAGTTTCCCAGCGATTGTCTAATTCCTTTTAACGCCATGCTAACGTCGTTAACTTTCCGCTTCATAATTTCATCATCTGCCTCGCAAGTTTCACAATTATTCCGTCTAATTCAATTCCCGATACCAAGTCATCTTTCCGAGAACGAACCTGTAATTAATCGTGCGCGCAACTGATAATATCCATGCTAATTACGATAAACCGCCACGACAAATTATCTGCAACGAGATCTCGAACGTGCTATTTATTCGCAGTAAATAATTAATTTCGCAAAATGTGCGGCAAAAATTACTCGCCTATATAGAAAAACTTGATCAGCACAAAAGAATCACTTTAGATGAAAAAAATATATGTATAATTAAAGTTTATATACAAGAGAAAATAACTTGAGGAGAGAGTTTCTTTGACAGAAGTGAGGTATTAATTATTTAATGATCAAATTATGTAACTCTTCGACGAGTACATGAAGTTACAGTCACTGATATCAATTAATTATATCGAATGGACGAATAAGTTGTTTTCAAATAAGTATCTGGGAAAGATTGCTAAAAGAATTATTTTGCAAATAAATAAATATTTTGAAGTAAGGAAGCACTAAATATGAAAGAGAGATTGGTATCTGATAATATTTCTCTCTGTGCGAATTTTTAAACATATTTTCTTCAAACAGCACACCAAACGCAGCTGGTCTTATAAAATTAAAATTGGAATAGTAACGTCAAATTAAATTGAACGATAATTCAACCTATTAAATGTAATCTTAAATTACTACAAAGAATATTTTGTAAATAAATATTTCTTCTGTTTAACCTTTTTCTTTTGAAAGATTAAATTTTTATTTTTCTTCCCTGGCATGACTCGCGTTATCACAATTTCATTACTTATTACGCGCGTATGTACGTGCACTACCTCGCGCCATCTGATTCGAGTTTGCAGGAAATATTTACGACCAGCTTTTACTGCTAAATTGACGCTAATCTGATCGCTGGCTCTGATATACGACCTACTCGCACTTATCAACCTACAACTGCAACTTAAAATACAACATCTACATTTTGCAATAAGAACGTTTGCAATATAAATCAATATGTATTTATAGCGTTACACATTTATTTAAATATAGTACGCTTTTTATCTCTGCAATGCCTTCTATTTTTCTATTTGTTTACTTTGAAGTTCAAATGGCCTTAACAATGGTAGATATTCACACAAAGAAAAAATTAAGAAAAGAGAAAATTAAATTGGACCAAAATTAAAGTTTATTTATATATTGATGGATAATTAGATAGATATTATTTTACAATTGCATTTTCATCTGAATTAAAAGAAAAAGCGATGGAAGTAATTATAAAGGTGTCCACTATACTTTTATATGTAGGATTAATGTATAAGTATATAGTGGAGAAAACTATTTTATAATTGTAACTAATTACATAATGTATTCAACTATGTATGTTAATTATAAATATAAAACTTATGTTGTATAATTATTACTTTTATAATTGCTATTACAATGTCCTTCTCTCTGTACTGTACAATTTCTATCTGCACATTTATGAAAACTTTATTTTACATCTTTCTAAGCAAATGCATCAAGTGTCTCTCTAAGCTTTTACAGAAAAATTAGTTGTAGTAACTATAATTTAACTGTAATTTAGTCATTTTCGGTGCCAAGTGTACATTTTTGTTAAAATTATAAATGCAATAATTATACAGGACTGGAAGACAAATTTTGGGAGAACAATTCGAACTAGAGTAGGTGTTTCTTATACATTTTAGATTACTGAATCCTAATTCGTAAGTCGTTTTGCCCCACTGCGTACAGTTTTCTTAGATAATCAAGAAACATGATAGAAAAGTCTATAGAAATTAAAACACTTAAGGAAAGAGCAGAAGTAAATATAACGTTAATATCAGTGTAGTCTGAGACTTCATTTTAATGATATATTTACTTTTGCTGTTCCTCATATGTTTCTATAATTTTTATAGATTTTCCATCATTTTTGTTAATTACTTAAAAAACTGGACGTGATGAAGCGGTTTACGAATTCATACAATCAGGAACTATATACTTTTCTCACACCGATTTGAAACTTGACGAGCGTAGTTTCTTGAAGAGTCACAGAATCAATCCACGTCCGGAGCTCCTAAATATCTCTGTGCACTATGGATACGTCTATATATTGCGAAAGGTTGCACCGGTTCTACGGACCTGACGTAAGGGTCGCGTCGCGTCGCGTCGCGTCGGCCCGGAGCACCGCATGTGAAAGCGCTTTGTTAGGGAGAGCAATTTCGATCGCGTGACAACGCGCGGGGTACAACCACGGGGTATGCATGAGAGGGAGGGGGCATCAACGATTACGTGTAATTTTATACCCATTTATTGCTAGGGGGTCTTGTTGTTTTTTCGGCAGCAAACTTTTCGCACTTACCTACCCGATCGCAAATTGAACGCAGCTGTGCGAGAAGTGGACTGGTTGAACTCAGCCGTAGACATCACACACAATGCTACTTTCTCTTTTCAGAATAAAACCGTTATTAAAGACACTGGCAATAAACAAATCTTCTTAGTGACAAATGCATAATTAATGTCTTTATAAAGCAAACGTGCGAAATAAAAACAATTAACGGTTTCTTTCTGATGATTCTTTGGAGTCAATATACCTTTTAGCAACAAGAAATATCTGCTAGATAATTCTTTGCGGAATTTATCGTTTGATTTATGTTGTAATCAATGTTTTCGCCAGTTTCTTTCTAATTATAAAATGTTTTATTCAACTGTACACATTTATTTTATACAGGATTGATTTTGCCGAAGTATTTAAAAATCTGGATACAGATCTGAAAATAATTTTGTTGGACCATCAACATAATTACGCAGAAATTTCAAACGTGATGAGCAATATTGCGAAAAGTTTTGACATGTCAACAAGCAGTTTGAGCAACCTGCATAATCAACAATTTTTTTTCAGATTTGTGTCTAAATTTTTAGACGCTGTGGCAAAACCGTGTTTCGTGTACTTTTTTGTACAATTAATTATCATCACCTATGTATATGTATAATCGCTACAAAGTCCTTTTCTTCGAGTGCGATAATACAACTTTCGCATCGATAATCGTCGCAAGGCCGATTGACCTAGTCGAGATTTCGGCGACTAAATACGCAAAGTTCTCTGTAATTGCGAGCGGATGGAAATGCACGGCCTCGGCGCCGACATCGTGCCGTTCCGCGCCAGTTTAACTGGATTATCGCTGCGATCAAGGCTTGCGAGAGTGGTAATTGGCGCGCGTGTGTCGCCGATCAATCGTACACCGGGCATCGCGGAATCTATTTTACTGCTCTCGGATACCGAAATGCCTCGTGATCGATAGCTGAGACTACGCCGAGACGGAAGTCTGCGCAGATATAGAGGATACACG
Source organism: Cyphomyrmex costatus (assembly GCF_001594065.2). Lineage (NCBI taxonomy): Eukaryota > Metazoa > Arthropoda > Insecta > Hymenoptera > Formicidae > Cyphomyrmex > Cyphomyrmex costatus. The sequence goes on from NW_017275653.1 coordinate 118,263, forward strand.
TCGAGGAGGAACCGAGAGAGAGAGAGAGAGAGAGAGAGGGGGGGGGAGGGAGAAGACGAGTAAACACAGCGCGGTAGGGAACGAGCGAGGGATGTGCAGGCACGAGGTATATACTGGCAGACACGACGGAAGTAGAGAGACGCTCACACGCGGTGCAGTATTGGCGTAATTTGTGCAGCGATTAGCAATCGGTACGTCATTACCACGATTAATATTGACGCCTGGATAATTCAGGGCGCGTGTGTGTGGATGTGTGTGTGTGTGTGTGTGTGCGAGCCGTCAGTCAGTCACTTCTGCTTGCTTGCTTGCCTGACTGCCTGTCTGCCTGCGTGCGTGCTTGCGTGCGTACACGTGCGCACATCACACGCGTGCAGACCGCGCTCGGCGGGCCGCGCGCGGCCTTTCAACTGGCTCATAAAGCGGCACGCAGACACGCACACGCCCACGAATACGTTCGCGCGCAACACACGGCGCGCGATGTCGGCAGAGATATCCCAATAAAGCCCGCACGCCACTGAACAATTAAATTATTAACTAGTAACGATAACGAGGGGGCCGCCCAACCCGCCCGTTGATTACTATTATAACGGAGAGGCCCCGCGCCGTCACGAGCTATAAACCACGCGAAAGGTACGTAAACAAAATAAATCGTATCACCCGCCTCCTCGTCTCTCCGTCGTCCACCTTGACCTCTACGTCACGTACAGCCCGGAAGCGAGGGACTCCATGGAGTCTTGCGAGGTCAGCCGCGCGAATTTTGCCACGGGGGGCAAGAGTAAGGACGCGCGGTAATTGTGCAACTTCAACTTTGACGAGTATTATCGTGTCGACACATGCCACGAGTATCGAAAAATCAGCGCTGCTTCCATCATTAAGCAGATGGTCACCGACGCTGCGGCTGCTCAATTAGAGCATTAACGTCGATGAGATGAGGTCTAATATACTGAGACTTAATTGGACATATGGCAGATTTAGAAAATATACGCAGAGAATCCAAAATAAAACAAAATTTATACTTTCTATGAAAAAGTTTTCCGTCAAGCCTAGAGGGTTGAAGATTTTTGTTACACTGAAGGAATGGTTTTGCTGAAATATTAAAAAATTTAGGTAGATACAGGTCTGAAATAATTTTGTTCGGTCATTAAAATAATTATGTAGGCTGCTTAAAAATTGTTTGCTAAAATGTTAAAACTTTGCTCAGCATTGTTATCAACGTTTAAGCATCGGTTCAAGATACAAATCTGTGTCTGTCTAAATCTTTAGATATTTTGGTAAAGCCATTCTTTCCGTTTACGAAAGCGAATTTTTGTAATCCATTTCAGCTGCAATTCGATTCACGCTCACACATTCTTGGAATCATTTTATAAATGTAAGAATATTAAATGAAAACAATTAATGATTCTTACAAATTGTGCGAGTGTGAATCGGACTGTAGTAGTTGGAAACTTTGCATAAAATTTGACACATTTTGCAAACTTCAAACTTTTATGTTAATTTAACACAAGATAAATATGTTAGAAAGTTATATGGAACATCTTTTTAAATATATAAATTACCAGAAGAAAATATTACACTTTAACAGAACTTGAAATAAAATTGTGGACACATTTTTTTAGTAAAAAATAATATTATAAATTAACACACACATTCATCTTAAAAAATTTACCTTTAAAACTACATTATTTCACGTTGTTTAAACACTTACTCGTAAATTGTGTTATTTGAAGTTATTTTAACACTAACAAATATTAAATATTAATTTAACACAAAATATTCAAATACATAACGACATTATCTTAAATTAACACAACATATTAAAAATTTAATACAGAAACAAGGATTGATTTTAACATAATTGAGTTAGAGATACAAGATATCTTTTACTGCGTTCAATTATATGATATATGTATACTTTAATACCAGTATTTTTAAAGATATTCCTTAATAAAAGAGAGAGTTTCGAAAGTTAAATACGCTAATTGCGATTGTATTCCATCCCGATCTCGTACTTAGCCTGGAGATTTGTTTCGCGCGATGTGTTTACTCCATGCTGTTTTAGCATTTTCTATCCGGACGAACACACGTTGACCCGCTTAGGTAGAAACTCTATCCCCGCGACAAGAACCCGATGACAGCTTAAGAATATTACCTCGACCATTGTTGCGATACACACACACACACACACACGCGCGAGCTCGCTTGACGATTTAATAATTCGATATCCCGTACGAGAATAATCGACGAACCCGATATTCCCATCTTATAAAGATTAAGCGCGCGATCGCGTACCCTTCCGCTTCTTCGTAAACAGCCGATATCGTATCTGTGCGTTGCAATAATGAGGGGAAAAAAGTCCGCTGCGCGATTACTCGCGCCACAACTTACGAAGTAATTTACTCTCTCGCCGTTTTGTTAACTCAGTTATCGATTAACGCGACCGTTTTGCCTCTCCTACATCGGCATCGGTCATCCAGAAATTTAATTTATCGCAAACCGGGAAGTACTAATGTAACCGGCCCGATCTCCCTCTCTCGTATACAGAGGAGAGATAACGTGTTTTACGTTCGCTTACGCCGGAGAAAAAGCACGCCGGAGATATCGATCGGAAACCAGTTCGCTAATTTACTCGCTCTTTCCCTTTCTCGCTCGCTTTATTAATCCCCCGTCAATTAACTCGACTAACAGCTCCCGATGATCCGACTGCGCGAGTGCTTTAAATAAATTAAATTTGCTGGGTGGTATTGGTCGGGGCATTAAGTACTACCGCGGCAATAAAAACACTCGCTCCGCTGTGTCTCGGGCGAGCGAAAGGGCACAGAGAGTGTCGCGCGGGCGGAGACACTTCTCTCTCGAGGGGATCGATACGTGCGTCGGATTAAAGAGCGCGACAGGTGACAGTGGCTTTTACGAAGAAATTTCCGTCGAAACTTTGTGCCGCGCAAAGTGGCCATTGCGTTTCGTTCCGGAGATAAAAACTGAAAGAGTAGAGAGACCGAGGGAGGGCGGTGGACGAGAGGAGGAGAACCGAAAGGGAGGAAGACAGAAGGCTGCGGACGGGGGTGTGGAGGAGACGAGAGGGAGGAACGACACCGGTGATGGTCCACGGGAAGACAAATTCTGTAATCCTCTTTGGTCGGCGAGCTAAGCCCTCTGTGTGACGGCATACCTTTCCTCTTTCTCTTATTTCCTCCCTCCTCCCTCCTCCCACGTGCCGTCTCTCCTTGTCACGCCACCGTGTCCTCCCACGCCGATCAAGGAAATTAGATTCCGAATCGACAGCCGTGCTTAAGTACAAACGACGGCGTGGTGTATCCTGCATCGAATATCGAACAGTATCCGCGATGAAATCTCGTTTTTTCACGAAAGAGAAATTTTGTACGTGAGAAACACTCGAGGGACGTTTATGTAATTAACTTGGCAATAAAAACACCAACGAGAAAGAAAAAAAGGAAGAAACATAATAGAAATGCGCAATAGTGATCAAGAGAGAAATACGTGACAGAGAGAAAAGTTTTTAGTATTAGTTAGAGTTACATAATATATAATTATGCTTTTTATCGCTATAATGTTAGCAATAGTCATCTTCAGCGAGTTGGGCCCAATTAATTATTTACAGTAAACTATCACCATTATGTGCAATCTGTTTTCTTACACTTTATAAATATCAATTGTACGTATATTTTCTTATAGAAGCTATACACATATTTATTTCATGTAATTATTACTAAGTGATAATTACAGCAGTAATAATTATGGTACTATGTAATAATTATAATCGCAAAGAATAAAAAAATTTTTCTAGTGTAAAAATTAAAATATAAAGTATCTTTGTAGCAACTTTTTTTTTATAATGTATGGAATCAGTTTTGATCGAACGCTAAACAAGTAAAAACAGCATCACATTTTGAGAAATTTTATCTTTTATTACGTAAAAAGTACTTATAATAATTGAAGTAAATTAACGCATCAAAGTTTCAATTAAATATTACATTCTAAAAATGAAATATTTAAACTGCGTATTCGGTCATTAGAGGTATATTAGCGCTGAATTTTAACGATTCTGATATATTATCACCTCTTCTCAAGCGAGTTAACTAAAATAGCACCGAGCTCGGGATATTAATCATTTTGGGCATCTAGTTTTTGATTATGGACACCGCGTTAGTCGTATCAATATTGAACAGGAAATTCAATTAAATACGCGGCACGAGTTTAATGTACATACACATTCCGCACGGCATCGCCGAGTTTACAAAATCATCGCACATCCATCCCTCTTTATCTTTGATATCACTGATCGCCATTTTCGCATCGGCTATTAATTTTCAACGTCCATTCCACCTTATATATATATATATATATTAATTATTATTAATTGTCCTCACGATTACAAATTGAGAGCCTACGAACTGTAAAAACGGAAGGATGCGATAAGCGTCGCTGCAATTTTCATCCATATGATATTATGATGGAGTTTCGAGCTTCTACAAAATCGTTATCACGAGATACTGATTTCAGTTGCCCGATCTAATAATCGCGTGGAAAAAAAATGTCATTGCAAAATAATATTGGATTATGGACGTCTAAAAAAGCGCGCGAAAGTTGATCGGTTTCATGCAACCATCTTGACACTTGATTGGCGGTTGATCGGCTTCTCGTTTTATGCGCTAAAGTACGACTTTCCTTTAACAAAATGCCAACAGAATATTAATTAATTTGACCGGCAGTCAGATATCATCGTCCGCGGAAAGCTCTCGTATATTTGTTGGAATCAATTCGTTTACCTCTAATTCATCATTCGCGACATTTGCTCGCAAATATATTAAATGTGCGCTTTGGGATATATGCGGTTTACATTACAAACAGGGAAACGAACTCAACTACCCGAGCTAGTCGCTTTTAATGAGCACCTAACAATGCGTAACTTTTGACACATATGTATCTAATGATTTTTTCAAGACCCGTTCCTCTCGATCGCGTTGCTAAATTTTATAGGGAACGAAAAATTTTAATTCCCAACACGGATATGCGATCCGTTCGTTCGAATATTTCAATATTAAACTGCACATTTACGAAAATAATGTCTATCAAAGTTAGAACTTATATTTGGTAAATGCCACGTAAAACAGTAATGGAATTTTTTTCACACTGTGATTAATGATTGCGCTGTTTTCATAAAATGTAATCTCTTAGAAAGAATGCATTACGATAATAATACTTTTAACCATTTATTCGTATAAATTATCCAAAAAATTTACAAATTATATATGATATGCATAAATTACAAATGTCGAAAATAATTGTTAATAACGCAATTGTTTTTATTTTTGATAAATAATAGGAAAATCGTCTGAAGTTTCTTATTAATGTAAATAATAAATCAGATAATGAGAATTTCGCGTAGTAATACGCAAATTAAAATACGAATTATAATCATTTTGAGTGCCAATTATATATTTTTTTTATACACTGAAACAATATTTATGAAAATTTAATGAGTATTTGTTTAAATAGAACCAATGGGACATTTGCTTACAGTAAATTAATATCTATTCAATTAAAAAAGATTATACTTATTAAGTATATTATTTTTTAAATGTATAGGTATATATAATTTTATAAATATAATTACTATCGTTTATTAACATTTCAACAGTAATAACTATGCAAATGAGCTCATAACCTTAATTATTTCACAAATTTCAGTTACAATTGCAATTATAGTCAGAAATACCATAATTATTTTACCAATTATGATAAAATAACATTTTTCTATCAACGTATAATACTTTAATTAATATTTGAATATAAAATTAAACGATTGATTCATCACTTTAAATAATATATATATAAGTACACTGTCTTGTGTGAAAGCGTCATTCAGACGTTTACTTGCATGGCTTGCTTCGTGCATTTTATATCGTACTTATAGACAGAATTGCGTGTGCTATCGTCCCTCAGGGAGTGACGCGCGGCGCATTAACTCGCCGCTCCTCAATCGACGCCTTAACTCGATTAAGTCGCCGAGAAGAATCAAAAGGCCCCCACGGCATTTTGAAATTTATCAGCGATCAGTGTTGGCCCATTAGAGCCGGTGGCCGGTCTGGGGAGCAGAACCACGAATCTCTCCTCTCTCGGGCCACTCCGTCCATTATACTATCTCGCCGTGTCAATCTCTTAAGTAGCTAGAGAACCGACTAGGACCGCTTTGCATCCGCGCGATACCATCTCCACCGTCGCTCGTGAACGCGAAATACCGACGACTGTCTCGTTCATCCCTTTCTGAGATCGTGTCACAAAATTACTCATCAAGACGTTCCTATTCGCGCCGATGAGAATGCAGGAAACGTAAAACGTCCCGCAGTTGTTCCACGAGCCTTGAAATACCCTAGACGGAATAAGGACCGATAGAAAGCAACACGAAAACTGCATTAGTTGTTTTCCTACGATTTCCAGCGATGTAAACGATGAGTTTTTTTGATGGATCTCTTTTATAACAAGATCTGATATAATCCATATGACCTACTTATGTGTAATAAATATAATATATAATATGTCCTTATGTATATATATAAACATATTTTTTCATGTGATGTAAAATTTTTATGATGCAACATGGAATTGTAATATAGCAAAGCAGCAAAAATATTCATAATTATTTTTATCTGTCAGCACAACGCGTTACGAAAACAAGTCTTTTCATATCTCTCTCTTTCTCTGTCTTGTGCTCTTTCAAAAAAATCTATCTTTATAAAGAGGAGTGAAACATACATATTTTCGTGACATAATTAAATGCGTTATAAAAGTAGACTTGAGTCTTATATATATTTATAAAAATTTATTTGATTTTGTTACAAAAATAGACTCGTCTCGATCTTTACGTTAGCTTAAATTCGCAAAATTACAGTATACAATTCTTTTAAATCTTCGTTGACCGCGCAGAAAGTGGTCAATAGTGCTCTTTGATTATCAATCACCTCCAGCCAATTCTGGTCTCAGTTCTCGGATAATGTCATAAACTTTCGCTTTCCTGGCTCGGTGTCGTGTTTAATCCACGAAAATACAAGTCGTTCTCAGGGACGTACTCCTCGATATAACAGAGCGGCAAGTAGTAAGAGAGCGACGGCGGCGCTCCGCCACCATATAGCTGCCTCGTAGGATTTAATCACGATGGTTACTCTGAAACCCGATGGTCCCGACTGAAACCAATTATTGCGTAGACGTATCCGCGTACATATAGGTATATACGAAGCATCCAGTTATTCGAGTGAAACGTGTATTCGCCTATACCCTCGTATCACAGAAATCCGCTTCTACGAATATCCGTACGGGGTGCAAACGTTACGCGCAAGCATCAGCACACAGGATGATTCGTACTTATTCCCCGCCCCCTTTTATAAATTTTCGCTGGGGTGAACAGACTTTATGTGAAATGTCAACAAAAGAGTGTCTCCTCTTATTTGCATGGAATGGAAAGTTACTTTTTCAAAGTTACAATTTACTTGTTACCGAAAAAATAACTAGTTACAGATTTTTTAAAATAACTCATCACAATTGCCGTTACTTGAAAAAGTAACTTTTCGTTACTTTTCTGTTATACTCTCTTAAAATCGACGACCTCTAATCACAGCAAACGGGTGCCTAGGGGCTTTCTGGTCTCAAGCACTATATAGCTCGTGTTCAATCGAACTGTGTCCAATCGTGTGCCAAGTAACGATAAAAGTAACTCTAAAATTACAATCACCAAAAAAATCTAACTACGTTACTGTCATAGTTGCTAAAAAAACTAATGCCAGTTAAGTCACCAAAAAGGTAAGTTGTAACTGTAACTTTATTACACGTAACGAGTTACTTCCACTCCCTGCTTATTTGTAGATATTAAAAAATTATATAAGGTCACCCTATGTGCTTTATTATATGATGCATTATATATATATATATGTATACATCTAGATCAATACATACCTATATAAATTGTGAACTTATTTCATGCAATCTATTTCAATTTCTTTCAAATGTTTTTATTTAAAACATTCTTCGTTGGTGTATCTAAGAGTGAGAATAACGACATGCAACTTCCAGGTGTAAATTTCTATTGGGTGTCGAGTTAAAACTTCACGGAGCGTGATGCACGAATAAACTTCTGGCGTGCACGCATGGCTGCACGTCTTTCGGAAAGCTGAATTAAATTAGTTAATAACCTTCGACCCGACCGCCACGAATCTGCAAACCTCGCAATTCCCGTCTCGCAATCTTACGATTGGATAATTAAAATTTACTGAGTAGCTGAAAATAGTGGTAATGTTATTAAGCTTGAATTATATTTAATTGCCGTGCGTTTTCTGGTACGAAGCGGAGAGTTGCAATTAAATGAAATAACGTATCAATTCAGATTTAGAAACCGCTTTCATTTATGTAAATTAATGTAAATTTATTTAAACTGAAACAATCTAAACGCTTCTTTAATATGAAATTAATCAAAGATGAAAACATAAAGAAATACTAAACGTAGTTTCTAATGAAAACCTCCTCTCAGAGAGAGAGAGAGAGAGAGAGAGAGAGAGAGAGAGAGAGAGAGGGAGGGAGGCCATTATCGATTGTTGTTGATAATTAGCCGGTACAGGCGCGCGTCAATCGCCAGCTAAGACGAGGTTATTAGATTGTTGGTTAGTATCGGGCGCAGCTTCTCGCGAGGATACGTGAGCCGCCGCGAGTACAATACAGACGCGCGTGTGTTAGATGCGTGCACACGCGGTTCGCACGCTTGCGCGAGTGCGCGCGGAACGCCGCCATCGAGCCACCTCCGATTACTCCCTCCACAATTCGATTTAACACGCTGCGCTGCGACGCGAGAGAAGGTTAATTATGCAGTTAATGAGAAGTACCTGGATGTATGTATAATATATGGGAGGAGGAGGGGGGAGGGGGATACTGCCCGAAAGAGAAACTTTCCTTGATCGTTACGTCTATAGGACGGATCGGGATGAAGTTAGGATTTACGACAGGAGCGCGGACGTGCGGAGGGTGAGAGGAAGGGGTGGAGGGTGAGAGAGTACACGGTGGAAAATACCTATTTGCTGCCGCGATCCCGCAGGATCAATCTCTTCGTCGGTGGTGCCGTTCGGTTTCTTGGACGATATTACACTCGGGGACGGGAATAATGCGAGGTTTGATCGGGCGTTCGTCGACGAGTAACCGCAGCACCCGGGATGGATGTAATTTGCAGGGAAAATGATCGCGTAATAGTTCACCCAGTGAGCGCAACGCGTTCCGCATTGTGTAATAACGTGCAGTCGTATTAATCTTACCCGAACCGGGACTGCGAAACGAAGGATGAACGTTTATTTTTATTCCTCATTTCGTTGCTCACCGCGCAATTTTTATCCGTAAAGTCTTTATAAAGGTTGTCACAACATTCGTGTATCTTACCATCAAAAATCCTTGAAGCTCCATTAAATTCATAAGGTCGAATTATGCATATAATAATTGGAGTCGTTTTTAATTACTTCTAAAGGTCACCACCGCTCCTATTCATAATATGTCATTAACTTCATTAAAATAATGAAGTTAAATAATTTTATTCAAGAATTGTATTAAATGTGTGATTCGAATTTAATTGATTTATACTCTAAAATAAAAATGCATACGTTATAATATGGACATTGCTATTATTTTGAAACTTGAAATAATGCAATCAATGGAATGGATTTTGATAAATGTGGTTGTTTTTTATCTATTGAAATGTGTTCAAATAATAAATCTGGCTACACATGGAAGTTAAGAATAACAAAATTTGACTCAAGGAATTGGTTTAAATTTAATCTTTTAATATTTAACGATACTTAATATTTGAATCAATTTTATCAAATAAAAATAACGAATTTTTAATGATTGATAAAAATTTCTTGTACATATGATTAATACTCATTTATAACATTTAATTAATAACATTTCCGCGTGTTAAATTGCGTTTTAAATTCCTGCGAATTTACCAGCTAGCGTAACTTTAATTATTGTTTAATATTGTAACATTCAGGACGATCGTTTATTAAAAGTCGAAACGTTTATTATTTCTGTATTATATAACATTAATACTAATTTTAAGGTAATTAATTACACATCAGCACAAATACACTCAGCTCGCAAGCCTCTTTGTCATCATAACTTTAAATGTTTATATTCACACGAGTCTTGTCTCATACGCTTTTAATTGAAATTTTAATAATTATTTCTTATATGATTAATAATTATTAATTATAGCAATCTAATGTGTATAAGGAAATCGTGAAGAAATTCCGTTTTGCGAACGATATTACCTTGAAAATGAAAATAATGAAACGAATTCTGATTGGACGTTCAGACGCGAGCAATCATCAACCTCAACGAAAGGTGTAATTTGCAAGGAAAGAGATAGCGTAATAGCTCGGTGGAAGTGCCGCGTATTGACGCGCCTTGAGTTCTTTCATAGCGACGCAAAGTGCTCGAAAATTACCTAGTGATTACTCACTTAATGATTTAATCCGCGAAATTGCACGGTCTGGCGACGATCGTGTAATTTACGAAGAAAATTGTAATTTATACGAAAGTAGGTAAAAGTGCACGGTAAGATACAGTAGTAGTATTTTTCCTCGAAGCAACGCGGACTAACGAAACTGTGCAATGCACGCGAGCGTACACTTTTTCTCTCGTAATATTTTTTGAAGAAAAATTCTTGTGAGACATAATTAAAATGAAAATTTCATTTAAAACAGAATACCAAGTAATTGCTCGGAAAAAATGTCACAGCTGCAACAACTGCCATAACTGTGACAATGATAATAATTTTCGCCCATCGATACATTTGGTTGTGATATAACCGTAAGATGAACATCCATGACTGTCAAGATATGCCATCTTATGATTATCATAATTAATCTATAACTTTTACAACCAAAAAATCTATTGATGGGCGATTTTTGGTCGTGGCAACCGTATTATTTATTTTCCGCAAAAAAAATTATGCAGAATCAAACTTCTGTTGTGTTAAAAGTACATAGATTTTAGAGTTAGCGTTAATTGTAAATGAAATGTCTTCGAAATGTTTCCGCTGTTAAATTAGCTCAAAGTCCAAATTCATAGTTTGCCTCAGAATTTTCAACGTGTATAATTGTTCAAAATACGCGGATAATTACACGCGTCTACATACTTCGTGCATTAAATAAATCAAGCAGAGATACGTGATGTCGTGTATAAAGAAAAAGCTTTCCAAGACTACGGCAAACACGATGTCATCGCCAGCGCTGTCATCGCCAATGCAAATCTCATTACAATGCACCTGCGCTTTGACAGTGAAACAATTAAGCACAATGCGCGCCCGGCACGGCATATCGTAGTCGGTCGGACAATTAATTCCGCGCTTAAATCGATTAGACCTCGACCGGAATACTGGGCACGAATACTCGTGGCCACGTTTCTAAATACACAAATACGGCGGAATGTGCCATTGTTATTTGCAGCGAAAATGATCGCGTGATTGTACGGCAGCGTAAATAAATCCCCGTCGCTTTCGTTGCGCTGACCCTTTCGTTAACGACGATAACGACGCGGCGATGTGGCCGTCGCCTTAATAAAGCGTCGGATAAGCGGCGACGAAACAACGATAGGGTCCAGTTACACAAATACAACGTGTCTCCCAGGTATGGAGAGAGAGTGCGTGCTGGCGCGCACTTACTTACGGCGATGTTCTCGTTTATCTCCGTTTTATTAGATGATTCCTTCAGGACATCCATCGGACACCCTACTGGCTCTATATCTTAATCGTAAAAGCATATACTCGTATAATACTACAGTTATTCAGTAGATTTTTATTTCTATCCAGAAAAATATGTAGTTTTCATAAATCACACTTTATATTGTATTAATCATATTAAATGTAATTATAATTTCACAAACACATCGTTTTCTTCATATTTTTTAAATATTTTATATATGTAAATATGTAACTTTTTTATTAGAGACAACAGCACATATTTTGCAATATATCTAAGTTTTAAAAACATTCGAGGAGTTTTACTTGATTACAAATATCACTAAAAAGGGGAAAAGGCATTTTTCCACTACTACTTCCGAACATAAAACATTTTATTACATTTTACAAATATTGAGGGAGAGAGAGAGAGAGAGAGAGAGAGGGGGAGAGAGAGAGGGAGAAAGTAAATGATTATTTCCTGGCACAGCTTTATTCTCGATAATCAATATCCAATCTTCCACTTTCGCATTAATATCAGAAAAGAAGAAGTGTCTCCTATTTATTTCAAATTATTGACGAAAGAAAAAATAGCAATTTAGTTCATTCGCTTCGTTATCTGGTGAAATCATATGAGAAGAACGTTCATTAACTTCTATAATGGTTCATTGTGCTGATTCACATTTTATTTTTGCAAACTCACTGCGAGATTACCTATATTGTATTTTCATATATAAAGGAAATATGACAACCGATACTTTACACGCTCTCGCGCGCTCGTCGAGAAAAGTATAATTCGTCCGTCCATAACCGGCGTCCTTCCGTTCCCTGTAAGCATCGCCTACATTAAACGTCAAATACTCTAATTAATCCTCGTTGTCTCTTTTACATTTAACGAGGCGTAACGCGTCGTACTTCTCGATCGCGAAACGTAAAGGAAAAGAAAAAGTTGCGCGAGGAGAAGAAATCCAGGCCGCGTGTATGGCGTTTTAAAGCCGCGCCGCGACTGAATTCACCCATACACGCGTAACGCGTTTCCGCACGCCACGCACGCACTCACACGCAATTCCGCGCGGCCACGCGCGTTGCAGCACTTCTAATAGCTACTATTATGCGCGCATAATGGGGGTAATAGCTGCGACTCCGGATAAATCGATCACCATTACCGCTCCTATTACCCGTAACGACCGTTTCCGAGGAGACCCTGACCGCTCTCTCTGTTGCGGCTTCCAGGTGAGAACAGCTGCAACTCCACCGGCGGCGGCAGCGACGAGGAACTCGGCGCGGGCTGCGGGGAGGACATAAACGGTAACGGGGGCAAGAAGAAACATCGTCGCAACCGGACTACCTTCACGACCTACCAACTGCACGAGCTCGAGAGAGCGTTCGAGAAATCCCACTACCCGGACGTCTACTCCAGGGAGGAGCTCGCCATGAAGGTGAACCTCCCGGAAGTTCGTGTTCAGGTGAGTCATTCTCCGAACGATTTCGCAGAGGGGGGGAAAAGTGACGTTTGCTTCACACTACTTTTAGAGTACGTGAGTTCGAGAGGGAGAAAGCTTTCTTTCAAAGTTCGAAATGACGATGATCGATTGAAAAATATCTTTTGTCTCTTTCTGGAGTAAACAATGGAACATGAGAAATCTTTTTCTATCTTCTTGACATTTAATAAATTTATAAATTGCCATCACACAGACACAAATCTCTCCTTTTAATATTATAATATATAATACATATATTAAAATGTATATAAAGAATGATCATTTTCTGTGTGCAAGATGTTCGGAAAATGTGGTTCTAGAAAAAAAAGTGATTTCTCGTGTAAAAATAGGTCAAAAATATCGAATGAAATTTTTTCATATAGAGCTCTGTTTTCGGAAAAATCGAGTTTAAATATTTATTAAGTACGCATACATTTTACTAGCCACAATCTACTTCGTTCTCCGAGTCTGACAGTTCGCCGATATTTCTGTATCAATCTAAATTCGGTGTTAATTTAAACTAATGTAATGGGAATTTTAACAATGTGTTAATATTATTAATTGAAAGATTGTTAAAAATGTCTGTATAAAAAAGAATTTTTATTCCATATTTTCGACTTGCTTTTACATGAAGAATCATCTTCTTCGGGTGTACGACGATTCCGAAACACCCTGCATAAATCACTTCTTTACAGTTAGTATTAAAATGTACTTTAATAATTCTGCAAAATGAAGGCGGACTTCAAAGAATAGCATAATAAAACGTTATAGCATAAAATATACATTTCCGGAACGCCCTGCGTATTATCTCTTCTTTATAGTTAATACTAAAATACTTTGATAATTCTGCAAAATGAAGGTGGACCTCAAAGACTATCACAGCGTATAATAAAACGTTATAGCATAAAATATACGTTTTAATAAGTAAGGCAAAACTATCAAGATATCATAAAATTTATTACCATTAGGTATATAAATAATCCTGTGTAAAGTATGTTGCTACGAACATTTTTCGTGTACTTATAGTTACATAGAGGCGGTATAAATTTGCGACCCGCGGGGCACGATATAACAGGATTTATTCTTCCTCGACCGAAATTTGACGGGTACGAATATCGTGTTCGGCGATACGGCCGGGGTTAACGCTGGCGTTTCCGTGCAAACAATCGGAACGACAATCGCTGCCTGGCGCGCTGGGCCGACGTATTAGACTAAATTAAATTAATTATGTGCGTGACAGCGATAAAAGCACGCAGTCGCGTGCGACGGTGCATCGATTAGGCTCCCAGGGGCACGCTTGCCGAGCGGCACGTACAACGGCCGGTCCAGTAGCGCAGCTACCATGATTCGGCAGGGCCACCATCGTCCGAATTTCGACAGATACAATCCTCAAGTTCTTTATTTACGTTATACTTTTTCTCTTATTCTACACATTGTTAAAAATTTATGATGTCGGATTATTATATTAAATTTAAATCATTTTTTATCATTCCTTTAAATCGCCACTGCTTCTACCCAATATATCGTTACTTTATCTAAAACACAATTTAGTTAAACAGTTTTCAAAAATTTCAACAAATATTAAATTTGACTCTATTTATTTATTGCTTATTAAGTGTATTAAAGTTATTGGCCGCGTTTAACAGGGAATAATCGGTTAACGCTTAGTGATTCTTTAATATAATTGGTTCTTGCCTTTAGTTTGTTCGTCACTGAATCTAAGTGTAGGAACTAATCATATTAAAGAATCACTAAGCACTAATTGATTAGTTTTCTCTGCTGAACGCAACCATTCTTTACTTTGAAATTAAGAAGTTTAGCTATAGAAATAGGTTGATTTACCTTTTCATACATGTGGAAATTAAAATAACAAAATGCTATTGAACTTAAGAGATTGGGTTATACACCATTGATACTCAATATTCTAATCTCACATAGAAATTCAAATGACTGTTCTCAGGTAAAAGTCTTCGCAGAATTTGTGTACGCATTGCAATATAAAAATAATTAAAGAATACGAAAAAATATAAACTTATTGTAAACTTCTGAGTTTTTTTTCGAAGAGATAAGAGGCCTAAAAAAGCCAGAAAGAAGCTGGAGATTTCGGTACAAGTCTCGTCAACGTTGCCACTTTGTTACGCTATTGGGCGGGGCTCTCGGCAACATGGGATAATAACTCGGCCGGCAGTCTTACGAGCACCTGCTTTTTCTTTCTACCTCCTCGGACGCGGAATTGATTTTTACCGAGGCGCCCGCCTTAAGTTTCCATCGCCGCGAAGGGCTCTCGCCTGCCGGCGATGGTTAAGATTACGCGTCGATTGCAATTAAGGCTTTATCGAGGCAACCACGCTAATTCGTAGTGTCGCGGGTGTTCGGCTCGTTAGAGTTACCATTAAACACGCAATGCGAGAAACGTAGGCATTATCTTTGCGCCTTAAGTGGATTATAGATGGGCCTTAAGAAGGAGAAAATGGCAACTGGAAAGTAGTCAAGATTGAACTCTTTTAGAAAGCCGGAGCTTTCATTGTCGCAATTAACAAGCGGTTTATATTGCGAGATAAGCACGTCGCCCCGGTAATAAAGCTTATAATTTATCTCTGGCTTTTTCGACGTGGAATAAATGACAGATAAACGATTAGTAACAGAAGCTGAATGTAGAAAAATTATGCAAATAAGTAATCAGATATGTCTAACAAATTAAAGACAAAAGTACGTCATAAGGAGAACTATAGGAGTCTAAGCGGTAATTAGTGCACAAAAATATAATGAAATATCCTTAATAAAGTCATTATCAACGAAATTAAGTAGAACAAAATTGATGAATTCACTTGTCATACGAGTTTACAAATCAGCAACCTAAGTGCAGGACATCCATTATTACAATAAAATTTTTTCACTTCATTACAGTTGGTTGTCCGGAATGAAACAAGAAACCTTAGGCCTGTTCTTTTTAGCTGAGCTTCTTGCACGGTACATCTTTTTTCTTTGTCTTTTTCCGAGGAGAAGAAAGGAAGAAAGATGAACCGGTGTTAAATATTCAAAAAGAACAGGCCGCTTGTTATACGTATGAAACTATAAAAACAAACTGTTATAGTAACAGATATCAACATTTAAAATTAAAGGAACATTGATAGGCACTCACTAAATTGTTGCAACTTTCGTTTCGTGTACAGTAGTCATATATTATACATATATTGATTGTGAAAAATGTAAGCTAATAACATTGATTCACGAAATTATTAAAATAAAGTAAATCCACATGATATTTTTCGTCAAATATTACAGATTACATTTTTCTGATATTCATTCGTCTGTGACAAAAAACCAAATATAATATGCGTGTTATGAGTAATTATATTTTTAAAGTACATCACGTTTAATTTTAAGATTGCTTTGTACAATTTGAAATTTATAGCATAAATTCGCAGCAGTACAATTATATGTCAATAAAAGATCAATATTTATATTTAATACAATTTTTTAAAGCTTACATAGAAATTTTCTCGTTTTATCCTAATTATTTAAAAAAAATGTCTACTTCTTACTGAAATGGTTTTTTATCCAGTTCTAAATTGCCGTTAAGTTTTTTGTATTTTACTTTCAAACAATATTTAAAAAATTGTGATTTTTTTATTTTTAAAAAATACGTGCAATAAAAATCTTTAAGCATGCCGTTATTAATAACGAAACTTGAAGACACTTTAGAACATTTCTTGTGCTACACGATGAATAGGAATGTCGGTCCAGTCAGTGTCAAGGAAATTTGGAAAAAGGAATTTTTAAGCAAACACACACACACACACGCGGATCCACGCTTTGGAACAAAACGTCAGAGTGCCGCGTGAGGAAGGCGTCGTTCCTCGGGGTCGACGGACTCGCAATTAAAAATTTAAATTGCGTTTAAAACCCGCCGTGAGCTGCCGGCGTGCTTGTTCCGTCTTCTCGCTCCGTCGCGCGTCGTCCCGCTCTTCCCTTCCGCGAGCTTTTTCCCAGTTTTTCAAACAGGTCGCGCGCGTCTTGTTCCCTCGTTTATTTTCGCCACCCCCGCGCGTCTCTCGCTAACCGTAGCACCGCAACCGTCTCGGGCCGCCCCCGAGGTATACCTAATCGCTTAAGCTTATTACGCCAGAGCGGACAAGGCGGTTGCGGAATCAGCTTTGCTCGCGATGCAAGCGGGGGCTTTCTGCTCTATCCGGCATCCGTCCGCCCGGCCGCGGCGAGCCGCGCGCCGCGCCGCGCCGTTCGGTTTCATCATTTTTAATTGATAGCGCACGCCAATCCCGTCTGTCGGATTTATTAGGCCGCTCGACGAGATGGTTTCGAAGGGACGAGGGATGGGCAGCGGCAGGAAACCGGGGTTGCGAGGCACCGAGGGAGAGAGGAGGTTTTTATTGGGCGTGGCGGAACGTGGACGGGATTCCGTCGGCGGTCGCTGCGGTCTGATTGTCATCGGAAAAGCGCCGCGCCGTTTTCCAGCTTTTCCCAACCCGGGTGCACACGTGTGCGCGCGCGAGCAGGTCACGCGTAAGTTTAACGCCACTCTCTCGACGATCGTCATCGCTTTTTGCGCGGGGTGCACAGAATTGCGTTACGCACGGCGTCATGAAGATTGAATTGTGCGCAACGCGGATTAATTAATCTTCGATCGGTGATTCGACGTTTCTAAATTGCTGTCTACAGCGGAGAACAGATCTTACACAGTTATTCGTGATTCAACCGTTTGTCAGCGTTGCATCTCGTTTAATTGCAAAATGATTCATCGCGGTCTACCGCAGCCGTTTTAACGTTTTTAACTCTGCACGGAAAGTACAGTTTTGTTGAAATATCGAAAAATTTAGATAGATACAGATCTCAAAGTAATTTGTATTGTATTATCAAAATAATTACGTAGAACGTTCGAGCAGAGTGATAGAATGTCAACATTTTTTTATTGTTTTCCATGTAATTGGATGCATCAATTACTCGGCTCGATTTTTCTTTCGCGTAACGAAAGATTTTGCTGAAACATCTAAAAATTTAGTCAGATATACAGATCTGAAAATAATTTGGATCATCAAAAATTTATATAGAACGCTTACGTGTTGATGACAATGCGGTTAAAAATTTTAACATTTTAGCAATCAATTTGAACGTTTTACGGATACATAATTATATTTGGACAGTTTGAACAAAAATTCTTTTCGGATCTGTATCAGTTAAATTTTCAGATACTTCAACAAAATCGGTCTTTCCGTGCTTCTTTATTAGCTACTTTAAAAAACGTACGTATGACGTTGGTGGAATTGACGATTTTAGAAGCGAAGTTGTTTACGCTGGTACGTTGCATAAAATCATACAAGCGTAATAAAACTCTAATAACAATTACAGTTGTATGTTTGCTGCGCGACATTTTAGCCGACATTTTTGTAGAATTTGTAATAGGATCTGTGTTTTTATTTCAATTTTGCCACTGATGGAGCGGGGACGGTGAATTTTAAAAAGAAATGTATAACGCGCACGGTTTTAAACACCTGCCCTGTTTGTTATTCGTTAAAAAGTACATTATTTTATACGCCGCGACAAAAATATTTCGCCCGGATCAATTAATGGGCAAATGGTTTAGCTTTAAATCGCGCGTAATGTTTGTTTGCGTGCTAAATCGAAAAATAGATTGCAGAAAATGTAAAAGGGAATAAAAGCTCGGGGGGGGAATCATACGGGGAGCCGCATCTTTTCAAAGAGATAAATGGAATTGGGTAATGCAACTTCACTCGGTTAGATTTACGAGCGGGCTCGCTCGTAAATTACTAACCGTTTTGTGCAGCTTCGATTCTTCGGACTGCCGATACCCAACCTCGACGAGTCTCCCGCGTTTATGTATAGTTTCATGGAGGCCTCTCTACCTCCTTTTCACGTTTATCGTGACAATAAAATTTTCATTCTAGAATCCTGCACTTGCTTGTATAATATATCTACGTATCGTACATCATGATCGTTTATCTGTCTCTCTTGCAGAATGTGGTTGTGTAAATTCTACCAAAGACAAAATCCGGCCAACGTTATCCTTGATATTCTCGACGATTGTTTGCCATGCGACAAATCAAAATTGAAAATGTCAAATCTGAAAAGGTAAGGTAACAGTTAAGGTAATAGATACAATAATACGGTCGACAGATTCGTATAAATTGACCAACGCCGACCTTTTGACTTATTGATCTCGCTAGACAGGATGTATCATTCTTTTGAAAACTGTGTTATCACGTCGTGTTAAAATTAAAGGAGCTTAAATTAATATCCAATATTTCACGATATTTTCTTCTTACGATACATTTAGAGTAACGTTGAGACTGGCATTCATATTCCCTTAGCCATAATGTCTCCCCGTTCGATGATAATCTAATTTCAGCGTAGCACTAAAAGTCATTTCCGTTTCGAGTCTGGCTTTTTATCGGTTTTCGTGTGCCAAAACGCCGGCGAAACTACACGGCGATCTATTATATTATTATGGACCCATTGTCGGGCCGAGCCCGCGCGCATTACTCGCCTGTCACGCGATCGCGAGAGAGCCACGTCGAAAAAATAAACGATAGCCGACTAATTCGGCGATTTGCTGGGCGACTTGCCCGAAATCGATACCGAGTCCCGGGCGTTTCGGTGGAAACACTTACCGGAATTAACCCCGGCAGGAAGCACACCTGCAGACCTTTTAAAAGTTTGTCACGTAACACGCGGGAGCGTGATGTCGATGGAATGGCGGCGGTTCTGCTAATAAACAGTCTGAACGCGCGAGCGTTCCAAATCTCAATTATTGAAGATCTCGACAAATCACTTCTTCAATTTAAGATATTTATTGCCTAAGTAAAGATTGTAATACATTATACTCAAATACAGCGGTAGCAACTATAAGGATGACAACTGTACAAGTTTTAGCTTGTTCCCTTGCTTCAAAACTGACAAAACTAAAAAAAAGCATGAATTTTAAGTTATTATCGTAAATGAGTTAAACGTTTCTTCATCAATCGTCAAAAGTGAACTAACTTAGCTTCATATAAAGATATCACAATTCAAAAAGAGATGGTTATTTAAAGGTTCTGAAACAAAACAACAAAAATTATAATTTAATCGTTTTTTATCTCTAATGTTTCAGTAGCATTAGAACAGAAGAAGAAAAAAAATGTGCCGCTCGATATACCGAGAAAATTCACTGCCGTATCCGTTTCAGTGTTTTCAATAAAAATAGAATTCTGTTGCATGAAGTCGATTGCACTTCAGCGGCACACTGGCTCTCACGAGGGAATTATTATCTCGCGTGCCAATGTCGACTTTATTTCGGCGGGTAATTCGTGTTCCGCATGCGTTTTGATAAATACGACATCCACGCTTTATCGTCTTGCAGCCGCGACTGTAGAAGTTTAAAAGAACAATTCTGCGGCTTGATATCGGTATAACAAGTTTCTTTTAATGGAGAACGTTATTTTTACCGTTCTATTTCACTTTTTCTATTTTCTTGATTTTTTAATAATAAGACTAAAGAGTCAATTACAGACAAAATTAAAGGTAATTGTATAATGTTTGAAAATAGAGTAAGCTCTAAGAAATTTCCTTTTTATGATTAATAATCATTTTAAAATTGATTTAGAAAGACAATGTTTATTTTTTTTTGCTGTATATATAATATTTTTAATTCATTTTTTATTTGGGTTTTATTATGTTGATACGCATGTAATAAAACCCGATATCAGTTAAAAAAAATGTTTTTTTGTTCGATTATAAATATTCTGTTTAACGAATATATTTTATTTTTGTGAGTGAATGCAATAAGGATTTAATTCTCATTTAGTTTACTTCAATATCTTTATCAAAATTTTTTTAGAAATGTAATAAATTAGGTGAGTCTTATTCGGCTCAGGTATCTTATTATACAAAGAAAACATTTTTACTAAAATATTTAAAAATTTAGCTATATAGGTCGCTGAAAATAATTTTGTTGGACCATCAAATAATTATGTAGGACGTTTTGATAGCAATATCGATAACAAGTGAATCGACCAAAAAATGTTCAACACAATAAACGAAACAGGTTATATTCAATCAAAGCGAATATTAGTACCTAATAACATTTTTGCGTGAATCTTATCTCAATTTTTAATTCAAGCAAACCGCATGTCAATTGTTTGTCAGTTTTAAAACACAGTAATGAACTGAAGTTGGTGTATACACATATAAATACGTATATATACGATAAATAATATCACTTAAAAGTTTATGAATAAAGCTTATAAAGTACTATATGTACGGATAAAACATGACACGATCTGTTCGTATGGATGGGGAATCGATGGTATCTGTAAATTTTTGCTTTGACTGCGGACAGTGAAATCGACGGTGGTGTTGTCGACGAACCTACCGGGCAGGCGGAAAAAACGGAGAGATTGATTTTTCGCGGTAGGCCAACTAATTCAGTACTGAGCGAGGGGGTGGTCGCGGGAAGGGGGGATGACCAGGGAGAGGTGAATAAAGCGAGTGGCTGAGCGAGAGAGGACGCGGTTGGATGCTCATCGTTCCATGTCCGGCCGCGCTCGACGATTGCCAATTGGAAAAATACTCCAATTCGATTACAATTTTTTTCGATGGCCCCACACAACGGCGCGGAAAAATTTAAAACGATTCGGGCGGGACGGCGAAACTATGGCAATCCCAGGCTAGAAGAGAGGTCGCGAGGCTGATATCGGGGTTGCCGATGGCCTTCTAACAGCTTTCAAAAGTGCAATTAAAAAAACGATCTTCCGTACTTTCCTGCGTTATCCGGAAGGAAATTTCGAACAGTGTTGGTTGCGCGCTGAATTTTTTTTTCTTTTTTAACGAACTTTACGCGAATATCGCTAACGTCTTCTCTCGATACGGTTGTTAAAGCGATTAAAAATATCGCCGGTAATTTTAACGCGACGTCGAATCGTCTGTAAGACTAAAGATTCTTACGGCTAAAAAAAATCAGCATTGTACAGTTCTTGTAATTGAAGTTACTGAAATTTCTCTTTATTTGTGGAAAAAGAAATTGTAGAAAAAGAGAAACCGTAAGACAAAAGACAGCGAGCGATAATATTCTTTCAAGAAAAATTACGCGATGCGCACTTTTTTCTGAATTAAACAATTTTATTCATTTACGTTTTACGTTATAGAATCTCGCACGTATTCTTTTTGCTCTCCCCCGAGATGTTCTCTTTGCGGCTCGGGTCTGTATTATTTTCAACATCCTTCATATCTCAAAGGCGGTGACCAGCTCCTCGTGCGGGATACAATGCGCCAGGGTTTCTCGCGACAGAAAAATGATACCACGGCGTGGCAATGCCGACGTAATAAAGGGGTGCAGATGGAATATACCCCTTCACACGGCGCTGTTTAACATTATTTACCGGCATGTCGGCATGGAAACCTCGCTCGAAAGACGCATGCATTCGCACACATGTGCGCACGACAAATAAATTACTTAATGTCGCAATATTTAGTGGAGTTTAACACAAACGCCTATTTCGAAGCGAACATTTTGCGCTACGCTTGCAAAAGATCAACAATATAATTATTATTTATACAAAAATTGTTTATTAATTATTATTGGCGTTACATTGAGATTTCCTCAAAATTAGCATATATACTTTAGATAGAATGCTCGCATAGAAATCGTAACATTAATTGATAATTCATTGATTAAAGTCGAGCGACATCTCGAATACATGTAATTGATGTAAAATTAATGAATATACAAAGCTCTATACTCTGTCATTTTCTATTTCAAGCTTATTCTCTCATAATGTTCTTCACAGAGAATCTAAATTAGTTGACATTTGACCTGCAGCAGCATCTAAAGAGTAACCGGTACAAACAATTGTTCGCCTGGCTACTTCGAAACATGCATTTTCGTTACGCTCTTGCAAAGATCAACACTTATACTATAATTACTATTTATACAAAATTTATCCGTTATAGGCATTACTTTTAGATATACATTACAATTTACGACGTTTATCTCCTCAAATTAATTTGCGATCTCTACATATCTAACATTCATGCCCTTAAATCTCATAATATCTCGTTAATTGCTAATTAATTGATTAAAGCCAAACGGCTTCTCGAACACACGCATTAATTGATGTAAAATTACTGAATATACAAAGCACTACTTTGTCACTCGCATTTTTCTGACATTCCCCATAAAGCTGCCAATTAATTGATGTCTGGATCTGTAGCGATATCCGGCTTGGGTAACCGGCATAAGTAATTGTTCACACGGCTACCGAGATCTCGCGACGGTGGCATCCTTTTCCCGACGGTCGATAGCGAAAGCGCTTATCGGAGCGTTTAATTCGGGATTATTAGGGGCCGAATCGTGATCGTTAGCGCTGACACGAGCCCGGCACGAATCGCAGGTGACTGTCTGGGGCGCACCTATATCTACGGGGTGTCAAATTAGTCACGCACGCCGCCTCCGCCCAACCCGTCGGCGAAACGGGCGTTACCATGGCTACTGCCGCGAATTTCTCCGCACGACGCGACGCAACGAGACGCGACGCGACGCGAAGCGACGCAGCGAGAGAGCGCAATTGCGCATGCAACATGCCGCGAACGAGGGAGTGGAGGAGAATTAAAAAATTGACGGGCGAATCGCTTATTTATTTAGTTTTTTTTTTTCCACGTTAAACGTCACCTCATGAAAATTAAAACTTTTTGTCGCTCCGCGCTTGCAAAATCGAGTAATAATTTACGTTTGCTCGCGCTCTTTCCGCATGACAAATTTATCGGCGCCGGTGACGTTAACAACGCATACATGCCGCCGCTTGGAAAGAATCATGTCCAGCAAATCGAATGCAGTCATCGCCGACGTGCGCAACGTTATTCGATAAATGTTAAGGGGATTCTAAAGTGAAGCCGGAACTCCGACGAAATCGCAGTTTTATCGATAACATACGACATTCTTAATATACATCAATATTATTATGCGCACATATACATAAATTTTCGTATAACGATAGCGTTTTATTTTATAGAGGTCTTAAGCTTAATTCTGAGAAGTCCACGTTGTTTGTTCGTGTAGACTATACTATAATCTGTGGATCACATTAATCGTAAATACAGATTGCAAAGCTTTTATATGTTATGATAGAAACAGCTCTGTGGTGCCACATTGGACTAAGGAATGATTTAAAATATTTCAATTTGAGCAATTTCTTCATTCTGTCAGAAATCCCACCTCACAGACACGTATTAATTAAAATGTGTATATTTTAATTCTGAAAAAGATTTATCAAAAGTATAATTGTTAAACAAAAATTATTGCGTTTAATCAGTAATGCAGACGGTTATAGGATTTCCTTATTTTTCACACGGAAATGTTTCTCCTTATTTATCCATCCAGTTTTATTTTCGTGAAGGAAAGTAAAGCGGAAAGCAACGCGCGCACTCGAACGCGCGTATCACTATTTTCGATTTTATTCGATCCGTTCGCTAACTTTTATTACATGTTCTAACGCGTAAAATTTTATGGCATTTTTCAATCGATCGATTCGTGTTTATTTACTCAAGTAATACGCGTCGCGCGCATTTCCTCCAAATGAATTGCCGCAATTTTCGCGAGGACCCCCGCCAAGCGGCCCGGATTAAGTAATCCCCGATGGTTTTACATGGGGGCGCGATTCTCACGTACCCCTCGCCCAGTCAACCAACCGAGACCCGTGAGCTTTTGCCGCGCGATATTAATACCCATATGTGAGCACCGTAAACCTGTTTACCACGCAGCACGCGGTGAGAATTCTCGCACGAGGTCACGGTCGACTAATGGCACCTGAATCTGTTGCCGGCCGCAATACATAAATCAAACTAATGTTCGCGTAAACGCGGCGGTCAATAACTCCAAACGTATCGCACATACAAAGCGGACAAATATTGTTCTTTCCCCGATATAATGCTTGTAAAGCGCACATAAACTTAAAGGTACGTGTAATACATACGTCACATTATTGAATCGCATTTTCCTTAGCAGCCCAGCTGATATTAAACATTAATCAAAATAGTAATGCATTAAGAAACATATGTATTTGTAAAATATCGTAGAAAGTAACAAACTGTGTAGGAATATTTTACCACAGACGTCTTGAGAAAATTACAATAGATCGTCTAATTTTTAATTATGTTAACTGTGTTACGTTTTTGTTTTTCAATACTGAATGGTGACTTTTATGTGTTTTTAGCTACGGAAACAATAAGGTTCTATTCGATTTTGAGAAAGGACTTTGTTTTTGAAAAAATTCAAATTTGAACAATTTACTTTTTCTTACGAAATAAACTACATAAGAATCACTATTCAAATGTTGAGAGTTCATCAGAAATCTTGTAAATCATTGTAATTATGTACTTTAAATATTGCGGATAAATTTGATATTTTAATATCACTTAAAATTGTACATAAACAATAAAAAAAACTTCATACCATCACATTTATTTTTATGTATATATATCGTAAAAAAATATTTAATTTCTTAGCAGAGTTTCTAAAAATTAAAGAGTGATGAAATTTTATGAAAAATCTTTTTTCAGCGAGAACTCTTGCACTAAATACTTATTCCTTGAGAAACAAAAAGATTATCGCACTATATTATTAATTCAATTCCGTTGTCCAGCAATAATTACAGAGATGTGAAAGAGTCACCGAGGGAAACGGAATGTGTGTGGAGTCGTAAAGGCTTGTCATGCTCATCGCTAATTACATCAATGAAGGTTACAAGCAAACGCCTGCCGTTTTATCGCCCTATCCCTTATCACGCCCGCCACCGGGAGGCTTGCTTCTTGCCCGACGGTAATGGCGCCAATAACACGCTTTCTAATTCCGGCACGGGAAATTCCGAGGCGTCGGATCCGGGAGATTCTCGCGTTAGCCGGGATAAAACACCCGGCTCGATATCAGAAAGGAAAGGCGTTCGCGGATACAAATGTTATTACGCGAAAGCACTTCCCCGGTCCGATGGCTGCCCTTCCGTCCGCCTCGCGCCCCTCGGCCTCCTACTCGGGATCGTTTTTCTTGTGGGTGCGATGTTTCCAGGCGGAAAATAAGATAATGGCCCGGCGCTAGGCGCGAAAAGCCCGCGAGCGGGGAAAATGGCCCGGCGGGAAATAGCGAAGATCGTGGGAGCGACGACACCTGCCCCCGTGCGCGCGACGGAGGGCGTCCGTAGGAGAGGGGAAAAAAAAAATAAAGGGACGAGCGCATTTCTTCGGGCGGGTCCCGAGGGAGGAAAGAGAGGGTGGCGCAGCGGTAGAAATGTCGCGCGCGATCGCCGTAATCGAGTCACCGTGACAAACGCGTGAGAATAAATCAGACGGCGGGAGGCGATTGGCTTCCAAGGTGGACAGGATAAAAATTGCGCGGATCTAGAAATTGTGCAGATCCATGTAACACGAATCGATCGGCTTGATTGCCGTGTCGATCCGTCGCGATCAAAATTTTCTAAATCGTTCTTTTGATGAATACTATTTTTATAATGTACCTTTTTTTATTATGTATCTAATAATGAGTGGATTCAATATGAGTTACTATACACACCAATAAGGCGCCAGCAAGGCTGCTATTATAATGCCTCCTAATAGTAAAGATAATAAATTAAACATCTCACGAAATCAAAATTGATCGCTCAACATCAAAAATCGATCATTCCGTATTAAAAATTTATTCATCTTTCATGTACTGTATATATAATAAAATTCTCTTTATTATTATCTCTATTAAAGTGCAACACATTTCCTCCTTCCTGAGGTAATATTTTTCGCAATAAGTTCTTTATAGTATATTAAAATGCTTATTAAATTTACGATCTGTGATGTTATTTTCAGTTTATGATTTCGTTTCAAGTTCGACAAGCTGAATCGGTGCGAAGTTTATATAGAATTGAAAAATGCACGCAAAGAAAGTAGATTTCTTCGATTCAAAGAAATATTCCTTTCTCTATACGGTTAAGAAAATTAAAGAAAAAATTTATATAATTTTCAAAAAATAATGTTCAAATAAAAAAATTTTTTGTATGCAGCTAAATCTACAGATGTGAATAACAATAACAATAATAATAACAATAAAAAAAATTAGGATTCTTTCTCTTATTTCATAATTTCCACTAAAAATAGAATTCTTGTTTCATATGTTTATTGGAAATTACTCGAAAAAAAGAGATAAAGAACTAATAAGAATGATAATACAATCAAATATATTTGGTAAGTATTTATAAATATTCCTATTAGGCGTACCGCAAAAATTCTGTCGTTAAAAATTGAGTAGGAATTGAGAACAAGTTAATATAACATATGAATCGCCGCGGTACAGTAATACTCGGAACGCAGAGATATCGATTAAATATAAATTGTTGTATTATGTAGCCGACAAAATATGGTGTACGTTGTTCGAGACATTCGCTATACGTTCCCGCGTAACAGACTGTCGGAAGCTTCGTGCCGAGAAAGGTAACACGTTCCTTCGATCCTTGCAGACCGCGGAGAGAACGAACTCTGTCGCAGCGCCGTCTAACGAGTATTATAATTACTGTCGCGTAACTCAATATTGCACCCTCGATATGCTAAACTCCCGCGGAATATAGTGTTAATAGGCGTGGAATGGCGCGGGACAACACCCCGCTTCTATTAATTGCACTTCACCCTAAATGCAAATTGTTCGAAATTGAGCGAGGGCTCCCCGAATATTTGGAAACTCCATTACGGGCTAGTGTTCGTCCTTTCGTTCCTCGCGTACATTGCACACCCGCGCGCGCGCGCACACGCACACCACCTTGTTGCGGGCTGACGAAGGCAACGCCGAAGGGCGGTTTCAATCGGCGAGGGTACACGCGATGAAAAATCTATCTAGGGACATAGGCGAAATTAGATAGCGAATAATATGGAACCTGAGATTGAAAGTCACATGAGTCTTTTTAATGGATCTTATTAGGTATGTATTGTCTTGGGAAACACTTTCAATTTTCTAACGTTAACTATTATCTGATAAATAACATTATTAAACCTTTTATTTATCAAAAATAATGCAATGTTTAATAATAAACATACATGAGAATGTATAATTTAAAGTAAAAATGTACGAACTACTGAAAATGAATCAAATTGAATTTTACTCGATTCGATTTGATTTGATTCGAATCTGAATTTTTTGAAAATTTTGAATCTAAGAGATTTGAATACGAATCAATAATCACATATACCATGACACTATGACAATACATTATACAATCAATATTATTTTTCATTGAAATCTTTTATTTTATTAGATATTAAAATTCAATCTAGCAATAATTGCATTGTTAACCTAAAATATTATGTCTCAGTAATTTGAGATACCATTTTCAATTCGGATTTGAATGAAAAATGAAATTTATTTGAAATTATAAAAAAAATAACAAAATTTCAGGAAAAAATGTAAAACCTATTTATTTTCTAGTAGGGAACTTAATTTATACGAAGAAATGTCGATTTGATCAGTGAAATTCGGTGCTGGCAAAATCAAATAAAGTTTCGGTGTTTCAACTCTCTATCGTTTGACAAAAAACTTAAAACGTTCAGAGCAAATAAAGTCGAAGGTTAGTCGACGGTACGGAAGACGGAGTTCCCGTAGATGTCTTCGGGAGATTAGCTGTCCAAGGTTCTGAGGTCTGTGGCTCAATTAAGCACTCCGTTTAGCGCTTGACTAAAAAGGGTTGGGAGACTCTCGCCCTGCCCCCTCGAGCATCAATCATGTCGGAGCAACCCTTTTCCCGAGGGCGGTTTTGCTCCTCTATTGAGACGAAGTGTTGTGCTCAAACACAAAAACACTTCATTTGGCAGATTAGCTGTTAAACACTAAGGGTGCACGCGCCGTAGCTATCACCGATAAGCACGAAAAGTGTCTGGAGAGAAAAGCGTGTTGGTCCCCGTACCATTTGTTCGCGCAAATTACTAAAACGATTAGAACAAGGATCTAATCGAGAATATTTGTCAAGAAGATGACGTATTCGTATCATCCGTTTGCTAATTTTGTTCTTGTGGTCGACATCGACTAAATAACGTAACAATGTTATAATTTCGTACTCAACAATATAACTATTATGAAACATCATGGTGTTTATATTATATTTATATTGTTAAAATTATAACATGGACGTTATATATACGTTACTTTTGATTGATATTAGCTGGTATCCTCTATTATATTGTATCTTTCTGCTTGATACATCATTTTATCATTTTATCTAATTATTCGAAAATTTAAAATGTAAGAATGATTAGATGAAATAATAGGAAGAATTAATTAAGGTTTATGTTTTTAGTAAATATATGCTCTATATTGAGCTGTTAAAAAAGTTTTGAATTACCCTTCAATAAACAGTTTTCACATCAGAAATGACAACAATTAACAATCGTGTTTTAGAGAGCAAGTCAAAATCTTTTTGGCAACTCAATAGAAAATATTGTAAAGGGAACGTAAAATTTTACTTAACAAATTACAAAAGTTACAAACGTATAAAAAATTTATTTCAAACATACTAGACAAATTCGACGTATATTTCTTTGAGACTAATGACGGAAGAAAACAGAAGCTGCAATAGTCTATTAACAATTCAAGATAAACACATCAGACGGCGAACGATCTAAGAACAATTCATTCTTTAGATTTTGCGGATGTAAAACCAGCGGTGGCGGAAGACTTCGCTAATTGAGGATTAACAAGACAGAAAAATAGCAAAGGAATTTCCCACGGAGGGGCTTCCTCGACTACTCGTGGCCTCTTTCTGCGTCACGAGTGGGCGGAGGAGCTTTCATATAGGACACACGGTACATTCGGTACGTGCCTGCTCGTTTTAATATCGCGTCTAACATTATGAAGCCGTCGTCGGCGTTTTATCGGTCCTGAGGCCGGCAATTAACAATTAGCTGGCGGTCCTTGTAATCGAATTACGGCGGCCATTGTCGCGGGCCCAGGTACAAACGTATTCAGTTCCACCGGGGTACCTTCCGAGCCGGCGGTATACCCACGGGGACCTTATTGGCTCGTCTCTCTTTTTTTCCACGGTGCTCTAAGATCGGATTTCTCGCCGCTGCATGCGCATAGATGCAGAATGCAGCGGTGGTGGGATCCCTTACAAAGGCAGCTCGGGCTGAACTTCTACACAAGCAGGGATGAATGTCACCCCGTGAAAATATATCCGTTTCAACAGTTTGAGATTTCGAGTTGTGGAGGAGATCGCGCAGGTATCTCCGTCTCGATACCACGTGTGCACGGCGTGGCAATACATAGCGGCCGGTAGGATTAGTAACGTTAAACTGCCGTGTTCGCGCGGAGATACAGCGATAAAGACGAGACGAATAAACGTGTCCGACGGATAAACGTGTCCATCCTCGAATCGTTCCTCGACGTCGTTTATCGTTGCCGTGTCGGCCGTCGAAACAGGGATTAATAATACGATGCTTTTACTGTTAATTTGACAGAAAGAGTGAAATTGAAAAAGGAAATTTATGAACTAGGGAAACTATCAAGAGAGATAACGTAGATACGTGAAAGATAGATCAGAATACAATGACTTCCAAAAAATAGTACGGAAACGGGGTTTCGAGAAGACAAAATTTTTTAGTAATTTTGTTAAAAATGTGTTACACGTATTTTTCTTTAATAAAATGAAGAAATTTTAGATTTTTCTATTGTTGTATTAGAAAGTAATATAGAGAAAGTTTGATGATTTAGAATTAGAATTCTTATAATAAGACAAATTGTTGACATATAGTCAAATTTAACGTATACAACACCTGGTTTTTTATTTTCTGGTTATCTCGTGGTTGGATTTAATCTTTCTTACGATATATGTATAATTTCGTACTCAAAATTTTCTTCATTTTATCCAAAACATTCTCCTTTCGAATTTCAACTTTTTTTCGTAGAGAATGTATATACACATCTAATATATCCTTAAACGTCACTTGATCGATCAGCATGATTACTCTGGTGGAAAAAATTTGTCCGAACAATATAAAAAATGACAAATTCTAACAAATTCAGATACCATTGCCGAAATTTGATGGACGGTGTCTCATTTTGTCTGTAACCGAATTTGTACATTTCGACAATTTCCGTTTGACTACATTTCGGACAAATTTTCTTACCAGGATAGTTGCAAGTGTGATTAATATCTATAAAACGATTTATTATTTATTAATATATATAAGTTTTCAAATAAAAATGTAAGTTTGATTGTGATTGATAAAAATTCTCGCCTGTCACGTGAATAATCTATATCATATTCATCGGAAAACGACGAGGAAATTTAATATGAACTGTTCAGCCACGTTATGATTCTTCGAAAGGTGCAAGGTTGTATCTCGGGGCATGTCCGGCACCGGAACGCTCGATCCCGTTAAAAGTTCTCTCTCAAACGACCCTGACGTAGAGAGATCGTGCCAATTATCAATTTCCAAATCCCGTTTGATTAAAGCCATTCGACTACGAAAGAGCCCCCGCTTTATCGAGGCATCTCGCGGCCCTTTAACGAGTAACCGATGTCAAACGCAGCCGGAGAAGAGACCGACAAACGCACACGTAAACACTCACGTACACACACGTACACAGGCAGAGTCCACGCGCGACCGTATATTCACGTGAAGAGAAGGAAGGAAGGAAGGGAAGCTCGGGGTCACTCTCTCGCCGGGGAATACAACGAATTCGAGATATATCCAGGCAGAACCAACTATTAATTTGGTTCCCAGGCGTCGGTCAGAGAGGTAGGGGCAGAAGTACGAGCGAAGAGCCACGAAGGGCGGGCACGTGGAAGGTAGAAGGAAGGGCTGTGACGAGAGAGAAAGAGAGAGAGAGAGAGAGAGAGAGAAACGAATGGGGGAGGGAGACTTCAACCAGGACCAGAAAGCCTCCGGGGCAACAGATTACTGTCTACGGCCTACACCCTTCGCCTCCACCCCGTCCCCGTCCTTTTCCACCACTCTGGTCTTTTCCTCCTCTGCATACCCATCTCCCGGTCGACCGTGGCTGGCCCATGAAGTTAATAATCATCAAAAGTCACAGTGTTTGTCGAGGGCGGCCGCCCTTTGTGCGCCCACGCGTGCTCCTGACGCTAATACGACTCCACCCGGGCTTTATTACGAGTTATTAGAGTTATTACATCGGCGACGGATTTTCACGTGTAGCGCACTTACGGTCGCAAGCGTGTTTCTTTTATATCTCGCTCACTTTTTTTTTTTTTCACCACCGAGATTTTTTTCCTCTCTCTCCGTTGTTTTATCCCGAGTTCGCTTTTCCCCGCTATTTCCCGTCGAAAGAAGCGGCGCGGTAGCGGTGAAGATTAAAAACGTTTGCTACAAATGTCTTAGAATGTAATGATAATTTTGCAAAACAGCGTAAAGGAAACGCTAAATATTTGAGAAAGACATATTAATTGTATATATATATTAACAAGAAATTAATTTAAAAAAATATATAATTTTAAAGATGTAGGTATCAGAAATGTATAGAAAGGTCAACATTTATATTTATTATATTATATTTAATGATCATATTTTTTTAAAACATATCTTTCTATTTATTCAAATAATTTTTAATCCGGATTCTAAATTACAATCAAACTTTTATTATTTTCAAATACAAAGTAGAAAAACCTGGAAACTTTTACATTTTTTTCGTTTTACTAAAAAAAAAATAAGTATTTATCTGTATAAAAGTGTAACAAAAATGTTGTAATATGTTTCGTGTTCACGATGCTAGAAATATTAAGATTTCGAACGGAGAAAAAACTGATCATCTGCATTAGTCAATTAGCTGAATTGTTTTCAAATGTGATTTGTTAATTTTTTCTCTGTCGGAGATTTTAGAGATCTAAAATCGTAGACACAGGGCTTTAGAATTAATTATAGTGAAACGTCTTTAGAGTTGATTATAGTGAAATTTGGTCTTTGCTCTGTTTATTGATACTATAATAATATTCACAGAATTGACAGGAGTCATAAATATTATACTTATGATACAATTAGTAATATAAGCATGTAAATTTATTCTTATATTTAGTTTTTAGCAATCCAATGCAAACGGTATTTTATGTTAATTTCATTTAACTGAAAGTAATCCAGAGAAAGAAAGAGAAAGAGAGAAAAAGAGAATATGAGGAGAAGGAGGGAAGGAATGGGGGCTCGCTGAAAGTGGCGCATTGGCCAGACGCTGATGAGTGTCTCTATAAACGAGCAGTCTTAATTGCGGTACAGTCGCCGGGATTGTATGCGGCAGAACACAGCGACGCGAAACGCGAAACGATGGCGTTGCTACTGTGAATGCACGACGTAGCGTAATTTCAAATGTACAGACGTGACTTAATGATGTTAAATGCTCGCGCGCGTCGCGATCCAGTTCCCGGGTCTAATTCTCTCTCGAGTCTAATTCCTTCGACTTCCCTATTAACGCTAACCAAAGTTAACTAAACGTTTCTTTTCTTACTATCGTTACCTACTATCGTTCATCATGTTATGGCGTAATCCCAACGACATAAAGCCTTGGCCACAGGTATAAAGCATTCTGAATTTATTGCATTTCCTTGAAAAAGACGGAAATAAGGATCTAAAGGAGAACTAACAAGATATTAAAATTGTTATACAAATAAGTTTTTTCTGTATTATTTTCCTGTAAAATTGTTTTTTAATTTCTTTTTCGTTAAAACGTTTACGTCAATTTAATGGGGGTGTTTTAGATTTTTGGTCCAGGCTGTCTATATACGCAAGAAAAAAGACATGATATAAATTGGAAACTTACGTAATGATATATTGGACCTGAAGAGGTTAAAAAGATGCTATTTGTGTGCTATCTAGGATATATACGGTATCTAGAATGCGAGAAAAAAAAAGACCTGAAAAGTCATCGTTCCAATCAGCGACTCCACAGAGCTTTCCTTTAAACTACACACGAATGACAAAAGCTTGCGCCGAAAGAGAGAGAGAGAAAGAAAGAGAGAACGCGTTTGAAAGCTTCGTTTTGGGCGCAAACATATTGTCTGGTAAATAGCTTCCTGCACAAAGGATGCATTCACTGAGAGCCGATCTCGCCGCCGCGAGAGCGTGTATAGCGAGAAAATACAACGACCGGGCCAGACAATGTGGGCACGGTGTCAAAATACGCGGACCATACGGCTAATTTGTCGAATTTCTGCGCGGTCTCTCATTCACGCTACCCTCTCAATCGCACGCGCTCTTCAAAGCGCTGTTCGCATATCGGCCATCGTGATATTTTTTAAGAATTGCAAAATCTAGGACACGCTGCAGTTTGTACTTTAAAATAACTGCAACTTTGTTGCAAAGGAAGAATTTAAAGGCTTATTTGAAGATGTTGTCGTTTTATCCATTAAAATAATATAAATCTTTACTTTCTCATTTAAGGAACGTAATATAAATTGAAATATCTGCGAGAAGAACGCCATTATAAAACTATTAAAATTTTCTAATGACGTTTGAAATATTTAATATTGATAATTTAAAGGTTTGAAAATTTTATCGTTGTCCGCATTAAAGTAAAAGTGAATTTTTGGTTTTTCATATTTAAAAAATACAATATTAATTTGAAATTATTCATATCTGCGAGAAGAGTAATTAAAATTTTACAACATTTATAATTTTTGATATTAATAATTAAAAATTTATTAGATAATTTTGTCGTTGTGTGTGTCTATTAAATACAAATTGACTTATTATTTAAAGAAATACAATACTAATTAGGAATTCAAATATCTGCGAGAGGAATGTCATAAGATAATTGAAATTTTGTGAAAAATGATATTTTTAATATTTTATTTCTATAACAATATATTACTGCTATTATTACACACACGCACACACATATGTATACGTATTACAATTGCTATAAATTTTTTAAGGTACGCAATATTAAATAATTGTCCAGACCTAACATTTTAACGATCATTAATTAAATGGTTATTTGGCATTCATGCATGTTTAACAGCATGAGGAAACTTGATGTTATACTATTTCATGCATTTCTTAAGATGCAATTTCTTGTCAAATACAAAATAAATTTCAGTATGTAAAAGAATATTCGTATCCACGTTGAAATTTTCGTGACTTCGTAACAAAAGTTCTCGTAGTCCTTGATCTAAGGATCATCCAACGAAATCATTGTGCGACGCGAGGTTCCACTCGAGAACAACAAACGAACGATCCGTGGCGGATCTGTGAACGGCGTTACTACGAGCCGTTTAGTCGCATTGTAAAAGTGAAATCACCTCGTGTTTGGGATGTTATTTGTAACACATTAGTATTGTATCGCAGTACGACGGGGTTAGGCCGGGGCGTTGGAGTGTTTAAGGGTGATTACACGCAACGACAGGGGTGGCTTTATTGGAGGATGCCACCAGCGGTGCTCACTTACATCGTACTAGAAAATATAAAAATAGATATACATGGTATTGTAAAATCGCCTGAAAGAAAGATATGATCTTTTAATTATTGAATAAAATTCAGCGATACATTAGTTTGTGTTTAAATACTTTAAATGTGTTCAACACTGTTAAATCTATAGTGTTAAATTTAATCTAACGTGAATCGCCACTGCTCCTACTAAATATATCGTTATTTTGTACTATAATGATAATTCAATTTGACACTATATCGTGTCAATTTGATACTGTATAGTGTTAAATATAATCACTGTTTCAGTATAAAATAACAATATAATTGAGTAGGCGTAGTGGCGACTCACATTAGGTTAAATTTGACACTATAGATTTAACAGTAAATATGTATTGAATAATTTTATACATGTAACAATGTTATTAAATAGAAATGAGTTATTTCGAAAGAAACTTCTGCTAAAATTAGAGAGAGAGAGAGAGAGGTTTAAAATAATTTAATTTTTTATTTACAATTATTTCTTCGCCCACGCTGATTGGATTTTTATTTTCCTTTTTTATTCCTACACGCGTATACATATCATACTTTTCATTCTGTTCTTGCAACTTGTTTTACTATAAATTATATTTATTATAAATTAGAATTTATCAAATGTCGTTTTTTGCTCAATTAATTTAAGTAATGATAGTTTAAGTAATGATTAACAGCCATTCTC
Source organism: Cyphomyrmex costatus (assembly GCF_001594065.2). Lineage (NCBI taxonomy): Eukaryota > Metazoa > Arthropoda > Insecta > Hymenoptera > Formicidae > Cyphomyrmex > Cyphomyrmex costatus. The sequence goes on from NW_017275653.1 coordinate 154,591, forward strand.
TTGTAGACGATCATGTGTGTATTATTGTGCACTCAAATATAATATAATAACTTACGTGTAAAAAAAGAAACATTGAAATGGAGAATTTGCAAATTTGTTTTACACATTTATATGAATTAACATAGTTAATGTTTTGATGTAGAACTATCAATTAACAGTAATTTAACCGCAGTGTAGACAGATATGCGCTTATAAGCGGAACTTCGAAGAAGAAAAATATGAGAACGACTGCATGGATTGAATTTGGCCGACAGTTTGACAGGCCTGAAGGGCATAGAGAAGGGGGAATAGCACAGCGAAAGAGAGAAAAAGAGAGGGAGAGAAAGAAAGAGAAAGAAAGTCGTAGGGCCAAAGAGGGGGATGGGGGGCATAAAAAGCGCGGTGAATAATAGACTCCAACCCTCTCCAAACATCTCCCTTCTCTATGCATACCGCGGTACCCTGGACCGGAATCTAGGCTTATATTCGAAACGTGTCCCCTAGTCCTTCTGTCTCCCTCTCTCTCTCTCTCTCTCTCTCTCTCTCTCTCTCTTACGCGCGCTCGCTCTCTTCATCCTCTGCCCCCCTTTCTCCCTTTCTCCTCTCACCCTTCTATCCACGATTGTCATATAGTGTACCGACGATAGGGCTTTGATAGACTTGTAATACACCCGGAAGAAAAATAACCTCGTCTATCTTTTGCCTTGTCTCCGGATTAGTGGTAGCGTGTGTTGGCCTTTTTTAGCTAGAGCTATTAACATCAATGATTACGGTTGTTGAACGCGCGTCTGCCGCGCAGATAATAGTCGAACCACTATCAACGTGTTGTCCTTTAGAGCCAGAAATAATCCTTTGAGTATATACTCAAGTATATATAAGTAGAAAATAATTGAGAATAATTAGAAATAATTGGCTATGGAACAGTTATGAAATGTTAACTAACTAGAATTTAATTAATTTTTCTAATACAGACATTTATTTTAATAGTTAAATTCTCTTAATTTTATTATATATAAAATGTATATATTCATACACACGCATGTATGTGTATATATATTGATATAAAATAAGTTTCTTAAATTTTTAGTTAGAAATCATATTTTTTGCATCGTTTTATCTTTAATAATTGGCGATGTCAATTTTATTCATAAATAATATTTTTTATAAAAGATAAAAATCAATATATAAATTAAGACTAATTTCACGCATCATCTCATTTCATAATGAGCTTCATATATTAAAAAAAAAATTACCGCTGAATCGCAAATAATTTTTATGTAAAAACGATATTAAAAACAGTCAAACTTTGTACATCAATAAATACTCAACATTTCTGATTATTATCAGATATTATATATTATTGATAAGTGTAATAACATTTAATTAATAAACAATAACGGCACATGATTTTCTCTCTCTCTCTCTTTCTCTCTCTCTCCCTCTCTCTCCCTACTCCCCCCTCTCTCTCTCTATTACTTGGAATATCCGAATGCTACATACATATACATACATACACTTGAGTCTTAAAATTTTATTAAACTTGCTTGATAATGAATTACATGCAAAAGTTATTAAATGGTTATTAAATAACTGTGCAAATTATTAAAAGACGATCTGTTTCGATAACCTTTCTTCATCGCAGAGACTGATATGCAATTTAATAGTTTGGTTTTTTAATCAAATAAAATGGGGTAGTGATATAGTTTGTTTTTTTTAATAAAAAAATTCCAATTTTCTGATTTAACTCAATATTTAATATAAGTTTCATACGAGAACTGAAAAATGTATTACGTGACTTCTTCACTGAAAAAGTTAACAGCTGCTCCCTTTTACACAGAAAAGGATTTTGCTGATACAGTAAAGTTTTGTCAATTCAATTAAGTTTTTCGCGTGACGCTCTATGCTGTGAGAAAATAAATAATTCATGCATGTTTACGCCCCACAGTGCGTTCATAAAACGTCTATGGAACTATCAACGTCCTATAGGAAAGACGTCGATATCAGCGTCAACGTCATCCCAATTTTGCGCAGAGCACTAATAAGAAGACACATTAATCTCCTCTATCATAAAGGCTTTAATATTCATCTCACACGACTTGGTCCATCTTCGACTTTTATAGAGCCGCAATCTTGCGCGAACGGGAAATACAAGATAATGCTGTTAGAAAAAGACCTTTGTTTTGAAAAACAAACAATGTTCGTGTTTCATTCAATGTTTTGCGAGGATGTTATTGTATATCTATCGTATATTATTATCGTTTTAATATTAATATAATTTATTAATCTTTGTTATAAGATTTTCGACTATTTCATTGAGCCCTCTTCAGAATACAGAGAAACATCTTTATTGTAAGATTGCATTCTGAAAAGGGTCCAATCAAGTAGCCAAAACATATCAGGAAACAATTTATGAAATATAACCCATGAGTAACAATAAGTACCCAGAATTCTCTTTATTAATTCTAATATTTATAATTGATTAATTTCTTTATCTTTTATTTAGTAAACCACATATATTATTCCTTTCATTGTAATACATTTTATTGTTACATAGCATTACATTATCACACTAAAGGAAAAATTTTTAGTATTTGTGGCTACAATTATTATATATGATTTTCTGAAATATGATTATTAATTATAGTTCGATTGTAGTAAAGGCATTTTTATGATAATAACATGTATATTTTCGTAATTATTGTTGATGCCAACTATATGTACCCTATTAATAGAATTGTACGCGTATATAGTTATTATTACTAAAACTATAGCATAATACACATAATTATAGTCATAAATATCAAAAATTTTTTCTCAGTGGAAAAACGTGAATCATGATATATATATAATTCTTTTTGCGAGTTTGTTAAAATATTGACTAAAGACAAGAAACTTTCCAAAAGACGTGTTTTCGACAAAAATCGCACCGCTAAAAATTAACGCCACCGCGACGATCGAGATGCAATGTCTTCACTCGCATCCGCGCAACTTTCTGTCAGAGACCTCACAAGCCGCCACCACCACGGGGGAACAATGCCCGAAATCTGTTAATACTCTGGTTGGCAACAATGAACTCGACGTGGCGTGAACACCTCGAATACCTTTTTGCCGGCGCTAATCCGAATTCGACGAGAGCCGCCGTCGAGTATAAAGCGACCATCGTCCCGGAACGATGCGTTTCATTAGAGAGACGGAGAGAAAGAGAGAGAGAGAGAAAGGGAGAGGGACAGAGAAATGATAGACAATCGTATGCGTGCATGTACGTGTGCGGGGTAAGAGAAAAAAAAAGCTCGTGCGACAGATAGAGTCGGGAGTGATTTTCGGCGCGATATGCTTCTTGTTCGTTGAGTGCTCGTCACCGTATGTTACCAGAGAGAACGAGAGCTGTTGTTGCACCCAGTCACCGGAAACACATCATCCATACATTCATATCTCTCTCGCGTGTTTTATATTGTATTCACTCCGTATGCACTCAGGTAGACTATTGTTAAATTCGTAATGTCGAATTATACAACCAATTTGAATTATTTTTAGTAATTAGGTCACCACTGCTCTCTCCTACTCTTATTATAATACATTATTAATTAAACTAAAACAATTAAATTAAATAGATTAATTTAAGGAATACAACACACATCTCCAAGAGATGTTCTAAAGACATTCTAAAAATTTTTAGGTTCCCAAAGTGTGCCCAGAATATCTCTCGAATAAAGTATGCTGTATTATCTTACTTAAATTAAGGTCATTAAACAAACTTGCATAAACATATGCATAGAGAAAATTATTCTATCATATTTCTGTTATAAAAACGCATAAAAAATGCTATGTCATTCTCTTATGCATTACTTATGTTATCCATTATGCAAAAGTTTATGTTGCGACCTTTAGTTTATTATTTATTGTAGTAAGCGCATACCATTAATTTCTGACATTATTTACTCTCAAGCTAAACAATTGAATTACAGAATTAGATTAATTTACATTTTGACATACATGGAATAAAAAATAACAAAATGTTATTTGATTCAAAGGATTGGGTTACTCCTTTGATACTGAGAAGTGGTTAATGTTCAACAGCTAATGAAACTGCTTTTTTTATATCTAACAGTATGGTAATAAATAAGACACGCGTACGTTTACGGAAGAAATTGCAAAATGATTTATCAAATTATAAATTGAAGACTATATTACATGAGAATGAGTGTTAAGCCTTTGTGAATTACCACATTCATTCTCCTCGTGATATTTCTTATTCATTTGCAATCTGTAATAAACTTTTTGAACATGTGCCAAAATATGAGATTATTTGTAGCAACGTAAATATATTTTCCCATCATTTTAACTTTAGAGTTTATTTGTTTTACGGAATGTGGATTAACTCACTGTTATGCCGTAAGATTCTCAATTGTCTTGAAATAAGACGCTTTGATCTGACAAATGGCGAGATATCTTATTTTTTCTTTATTCCATTCAAAAGATTGCACACGGTATGATAATATTTATAATTTTTTCGAAATAAATTTAGCTATGTTTATAGTCATTTGCATTCTTTACCGATTACGTCGGAATCAACGATTCTATGCGAAAGAGTCGGGACTGTTATTCCGTTATGTTACTTGCGCATTAACACGATAATGATAATTAGTCCTCTTATCCGCGCGTCAACCTTCCAGCGAAATCTTGCAAATTATGTAACTCCGACATCACAAAGTTTCTCGGGCGAGAGTGTGCTACGTAAAATCTCACAGAGACCAACACGCCACGGTGGAAGCAGGGCACGGTGGGGTGAAAGGAGGGACACGAAAAAGTGTCGCCGCTTCTCAGCAACAACGGAACGACGTCCAATTTTAATCTCAGAATTACTTCCATTTTATTTCAATTTTCTTGCATTTAAACCGTCTAAGCGAGTTTACCTTCGCAATATCATTGCCGAGGATCGTCGCCGGCTGGTCGGTTCGGGTAGGAAGAAGACCGAGTGAGGTAGAAGAAGCGAAAGAGGGATAAGAAGAAGAACGTCGGCGGAGACGGGCGGAAAAGGTGGAAGTACCTGCTCTAATAAATTTACGACCTAAAAAGATTAAGCCGCGTTAGCCCTGTTCTTTATATTTCCGCGAGAGGAGTAAGAACGAGAGAGCGGCGCACTCTCTCGCCGCTAAACGCGAGTCGGTCCTCGGCGAGACGGACTGTTACGGTGAGGCGCAGGATGCAGAGAAAGAGAGAGAAGAAGACTGCGAGAAGGGTGGGAAAAGGAGGGGCAAGATGGAAAAGGATATATAAGAGATACGAAGGGAAATTCGCTTATTTTCCCATCATTTCGGCGTGGCATCTTGTCCGTAGCCTTTTCTCATCCACGGAGCCAGGAAAGAAAATTGCTTCTCGTTCTCGAGAGCGGAATATCGTCCTGATGAGCCCGGGAATGCTCCGATATCCACTCCCTCGCCTCCCTCTTCTCCCCTTTCCCCTCTTATCCTCCCACTCCTCTCCCTTCTCCTACGTCGAGCTCCAAACCTCGAGTGATGCCTCCGACGTTTAACCCCGTCTTCGTTTCACTTCGTTTCCGTGTCTTTTTTTTTAGTGTCTCTCTTACTCTCTCTCTCTCTCTCTCTCTCTCTCTCTCTCTCTCTCT
>NW_017275653.1:160291-175819 GCF_001594065.2 Cyphomyrmex costatus
CTCTCTCTCTCTCTCTCTCTCTCTCTCTCTCTCTCTCTCTCTCTATAATTTTTTCTCTCTATCTGTCTTTCTTCCTCACTCTTTCTCTTTTCCTGACGATTCACCGCCACTTGTTTCCAATGGTAATATTCAATTTGCTTACACATAGTCGCCTTGTTATTCGAACGCGACACCTCATCCTGTTATGGATTATTTCGGAGACACAGAAGAAATTTTTGCATCGCCTATTAATAAACATATAGTCGCCTATTAATAAACCAATTTGTGAAGAACTGATCTCGAAAGCGTGCGCAACGAAACACTTTGTTGATTTCGTATTATTACTGTCAAAGAATTATAAATACGGTCATTTTTGCGTAAAAAAAAAAAATCGTAATCTGATGTGTTTCTGTTGAAATGTGTGTGTATAAGTGTGAGTGAGAGACTTGATTAAAACACTGCTCAAATTAAGATGTATTTACACTCCTGAATTTGTAATTTCTCACTCTGCACTCAAAGTAAGAGACATACTTTTAATGGTGGCAACTATAAAAGATGACAAAACTATACAAATTTTACATTTAAAAATAATGTTCATAATTGAATAAAATAATGCAACCACGAAATAATTTATTTAATTATGTATATTGTAGTTTGTTCAACTATAATATATATTATACATTAATATTGATTGATGTTGTATAATAAAAAAAAAGAATTATCACTCGCGTACGAACAATTATCCTCTAACCATTCGCTGTCAGCTACCGTAGAGAAGGTGGATTCGATTGCTCAGCGTTATTTATCCCTTCTTAAGTGTTAAGACTGCCGAGGCAAAAACCAAGATTCATCGATGGATCTCGACCTGAATGGTTCACGCTTACCTCGCCGCGCGTGAATTCGTCATGGACGGGGCACCCGGTGGGCCTTATACCCGGGCGCGTCTCGACCGGGACTGAATAATTCATAAGCCAAGACCCCGATACCATCGGCTCTTAACGCAATAGACTTAAGCGAGCTGCCAACAGCAGCCATGTTACAATAAAGAAATCAACATGGCTGAGAGCCGTCACGGCGAACCGGGGTGCCCCCTCCGGCATTCCCTTCCCTTCTTGAGTCCACCTTGAAGGCGCACCGCGTCACGTCGCGTCGCTCGCTCACTTTCGATTTCGCCCCACGGGCTCGTTACCCTCTTAATGCCGATGGAAGGGTGGACTCTCCCCCCTGCCGCTCACACCCTCCGATCTTTCGCCGACCGACCCTCTTCTTGGCCCCCCCTTTTCTTAGCCAACGCCGCTTTCAGGGTTGGACCAAGGAGACCCGCCCAAAGAGACATTTCTGCAACCCTCCGTTTGGAGCAGAAATCGAGAAATATGTAGGGAGGAAGAGAGAGAGAGAGAGAGAAAGTTAGACAAGGAGAGAGTGCAGAAAAGGGAGAAAGTCTTAGCAGCCACTTTTCTCGCCCTCCGCATGATCGCACTCCGCCAAAGGAACTCCATTTTCCATCGAACCCTCTGAATCTCTCTTTTCCTACTCTTCTTATCGCTTTTTCACTTTTGCTCTGACTTACTGTTACTACTTTGCTCATTTTCGTTTGTTTTTCCCGCAGTTTGATTTTTGACGCTGATGACTGATCTCTGTCGGAAAAAGCAAGCGCAGCTCTTCTTAAGTCAAATTTTTTCTAATTTAACTATAAAAGTGCGCTAATGTCAATCTCAAGAATGTAACGACGAAGGATCGCTCATGTGTGTGATTATATTTTCGATAGTAATGAACTCCGCTACTATCATGATTGCATAAAATAGAGTTTCAAAACAAAAATAAAATAAAATAAAATTAGTGCAAAAGCGACTTATTAACAAATAAAAGCTGTCAAATAAAAGTTGTCTTTGAACTGACTACATTCAACCAAGTGCAAGGCAGTAATAAGATTGAGTTTAAAATATATTACTTTAATGAGCACTTCAGTATAGAAATATTTGTGATATACAGTACACTAATAATAAAAGGATTAAAACTTTCTCTTTTCCCCTCTTTTATTGAAAATAAATATTTTAAACAATTTCAATACATTTTTTATTGTTCTACTTTTTGAGTTTTTTTTCTGTTACAAAGTAATCGAATAAATATTTAAATGATAGTTACATAAATAAAATGTAAATTATTCTAAAAAAAAAAAAAAGAATATTTTATATTGATCTTTGAAAAGCTATGGTTATAATATGAGAAAATCATAATATTAATACTAACAGAAGTCGAACATTCTGCGAAGTCAAGAGCGATACCTCGAAGTCTGCTGTTGAGATCGGGGCGGGAAGAACGGGGAAGAAAGGAGGGTGGTCTCTTCCTCAAGTATACGGTAGTGACACGTTACCATTATCGCGTCTCAGCGGCTAATGAGAGTTTGTGCCGCTATTGTTCCCCGATTTACGTCGAGCCAAACGCCCTAGCGAACTTAATGAATTTGCAAAATTAAGCAAAATATTAAATACGGCTAATACAGTCACTGTTATCGATTGAAAAGGCAGGAAAAACGATAGAAGAATATCATGATAAAGTGACCCATAAATTTGTATTGAAGCAAATGTATGTTCAAGTATATTTTATTGTTTACATCTCTCTTCACGTGTTTCCGACTGAACAATGACAAATTGTTTTTATGCGTTATGTTTCAGGTCTGGTTCCAGAATAGGCGAGCCAAGTGGCGTAGACAGGAGAAAATGGAGGCTGCGAGACTAGGCTTGAGCGAATACCATCACGCTGCTAATATGAGGTTCGTTCGAATGTTTACGTTAATGAAGTATGATACCATAAATCCTCGTGACACTGAATATATGACAGCTACAGCGCGGAGATATTTCGTTTTAGGAACGTTGCCGGTCCAGCTCTAGGTCTGCCAGGGGATCCCTGGCTCGCGCCGCCAGGACTGCTCAGCGCACTTCCCGGTTTCCTTGCTGCGCCTCACACGGGATATCCCAGTTATCTGACGTCTCCCAGGCGATTACCATCACCGCCAAACGTCGGTGCTGTGCCCAACCCCGTTCCAGGTAACACTTATTTCTAACACATAATCCCGCTCTTTTCTCAAGCATAACGTAGATAATTTATAATAAATTTGAAACATTACATGGACACTTAAGAGAATACAAAATGAAAAAAAAATCAAAAGTAGTATTTATTGAGAAAATTAAACCTTCTGTATTTAGGTGTACACAATAGTTGTTGCAACGCGAAGCATGCTTAACTCGGGGATAGTCATGTCACTTTTTTTACGTGAACAATCATCTGGAGTATTTTTACACCCCAATTGAAATGTTATTATAAACAATATATTGTGTATTATCAATTGTTTTATTGGCACTTGAGGACGTTATGGATTTATTCACAATTTTTTGAAAAAAGTAAGTAAAAACTAAACAAATAAAACAGGCACGCTTTAATTACTTATAATGTTATAACAGTATTTCTAGAAATATTTCAATTAACATAACGTTTTTATAATTGTGAATTTTTAATGAAATTGCATAAAAATAAAGAACAATTCTTGAAGAAAGAAAATGTCTATAATGAAAGAACATAGTATTCGTTTTACAGCAATTTCTCTTCGCTACACAGTGATTCCAATTCCTTTAAAAGCTGGCCTAACTTCATATTTAATTATCAAATTGCCATCATTATTTATCACATTTTCTTTTATTTAAAAAATATTGAAAATAAACAATCTTCTAAATTACTTTATTCGTAGGTATTTTATTATTTCTTTTTAAATATGAATGGTATATAATATATACGTTTTTATTTTAATTTTACTATTAAAAAAATTTTCATATTTACTCCACAATTAAAATATATGATAATATGTATAAGAATAACAAACTCAATTAAAATAAACATTAATATTTAGATTATAATTATATATTTCTTTTAGTCTAGTTCAACAAATTCTTCAAATAGTTACAATAAAAGAGTGATAGTGCTGAATCGAGGTCTCATTTTTAATATAATTGAAAAATGGTAATTTTTAATTCCTCTAAAAAAAAATTGCACATCTTGCCCTCTTAGCCGATATCACAAAATATTTAATATGTTCATGACAAATAAATACGTGATATGGTGTCTGTGTGCAGATGTCATCACTCTATTAAGTCCCGGAATCAATCTTACGGTCAAAACGTCAAATGTTTCTGATAATAGTGATGATAGCGATTAATTTGTTAAAGTAAGTTAAAAACATTATCATGACATATACATTATGTGCCTTTTTTATTATTTCGAATTATAAGAACCATTTTTTATACAAAATTTATTTTTAAAAAATAGTATAAATAATGTATAAATAATTTTGACCAGGTTTAGAAGCTTTTGGAACCACTGTGCGCTGGGGTGTAAAAGCATCCCAGGTGACTATTCCCGGGTTAACGAGTTAATCAGCATTACGATAGCGTTCACCATGATCATTATCATCGAGCATACCAACGAGAAGTAGAAATCGCATTGTTCGCAGGCTCGCTAGCCAGCAGTATGGCGAGCATAAGTGCCGGCGGCCACGTGCAACCACCACCGCCGAGTCCGCCGGGACACGATCCGCGTACCTCGAGCATCCAAGCGCTCAGGATGCGGGCCAAGGAACATGTCGAGAGCATCACGAAAGGTTTGCAGATGGTCTGAAGGTTAACTGAAGATACGCCAAGGGCGCGCATCTCTGCCAGCCGCACCGGCCTCGTCCTCGTGGCGGCGTGACGAGTAAGCGAACAATCCTTCGCCCAAAGACATTCTAGATCAGGCGGGAGTCGCCTGAGCAGTGCGAGCGGGAAATCGAACGACGAGAGCGTGAGCTCGTTCCGTGATAGAGGGGAAAATCACCAACGGTGCTGGACGTGACGAAAGTACAAGAAGCTAGGCAAAAAAAAAGACGCGATCGTCCGTTTGTGTGTATGTGTGCGTGTGTGGATTAGGGAGTGAACTTGATTGAAAAAGGATCTTGTTCTTGGTACCAACAGAGTTACCAATGGATGATCTAACGTACGTTGGTGACGTGTTAAATCAAAGAGATTAATATTGCGACTGTCGACGATCGGTGGGTATATTTTCGACGATTATAGAGACTATCGATGTGATAATTGGCAGGTATCTATGATCAGTGAGTATGTGTTCATGATTGAGACACACATTGGGCTATTATTATGTCAACCTGGGAAATTGAGTTTTTATTGAAAACAGCACGGAAAGCGTAAAATGTTAGGAAATGTCTACCAGATCAAGGCGTTTCTTATAGAGTTTGTGTTATTTGTGATGCGTTTGATATAACAATATCGATGGTAGCCATTAAATAGCCGGCCAATAAAGATCTATATTTTCAATCTGGCGCAAAATCTTCGGGCGGATTGCATTCGTATGAAAAATTTGCTCGGGACTTACTCCAAGTCGGCATTGTGCAATAGAAAACAGAATTGTGTTGCGCAAACTTGTTACATAGCTGAATTGATGGCAAAAAAAGATCAGTTTTGATCAACTTGCCATATTATTCACGTTACAAGTACTTGTGTGTCGAGTCTCACGCTAAATTAATTTTTTAAATCGTGAATAGAAAATGATGCATATAGAATATTGCTATAAAAATTACTCAAATAGTTTTTAAAGGTCGTGATTTGGCTAAAGGTCGATTATGTATCACATGTATACATATACGACTTTATATTGTCAAGAGATCGAGGTATATATTATTTAATTTTATAAAGCAATATAACGCCAGGTACGAATGTGCTGGTGTCAACCATCATGAGAATAAATATGTAATAAACTTTTTAAATTTATTTCTAAGTATTATTAACTTTTCATTGATTCGCTAATACGTGATTGAGCTTACAATTAGAAAACTGCAGGACGTCGATTTCGAGATGCAATATGCGCCGTGAACTGTTTGATAACATCACAAACACTGTGTTATTCGATGCTAATGATTGGTCATGAGAAACTAGCGACGATATCTTTTATAAAATAATTAAATCATTTTATTGCCGTCGAGTACATGGATCATCAATGAATTATTGATTTATGTGTGGGATACTTAAGTTATCACTTACGTACGTAGACCATTTAGAGGAATGATAAATAATTATTGCTTTTTATTAATTATTATTTAGATCGCGTGCCAACAGAGATAATTTAAACATTCTACACATAAACATTCAAATCTGAAGATAGAATTTTAATCGATAAAATTGAAAGGAACACATTTTTTCAATTTCATAATAATTTTTTGTTAAAAATTGTGAACTTTCGATCTTAAAGGATCATTCGTTTATTCGTTGCTTTCATTTATTTATCTTTCTCGTCCAACCTACGTTCTGCAGTGCACTGGCCATTTACGTCGTAATAAAAGAAGAAATAAAAGAGAGAAATCGTTTCAGTTTTCGACAAGAAATATCGGTTTACTCGACAACTATGCCTCATCGAATATCCTGCGTACAGCAGCAAATATACAGGATGCTCGGCAACAGGCAACATCCGTGCGAAGCGATGAGTGAAAAAGGACCTCGCTTGATACACCGATACCTTAAACGATCAATAAATCCGATCAAATCGAGTAACGCCTCACGAAGTGTGTCCGATTTGCGCTCGTCGGCCGAATATCTCCTCGCAACTCCAGGCAAGTTGCGTACATAGCAAAACACGCGCGACCGAAGCGTTCAGTTAAACGCAAACTGGAAGTCGGTCGGTCGCCCTTCGAAACCCCCCTTGGATCAACAGCGGCGCTCACGAGCCCGACAGCGGTCGTCAATCGTCGATCGGCGAAACTAGCAAAAAATATCTCTTGTAGAGTATAGAGTAAAGGTGTACGGAAGCGAGAAAAGTGAATTTTGACATAAACAATATTCTACAGTATTAATATGTTAAGATAAAGATTGTGCATATTATCTAGACGCCATCGTGGTATGTAAATTCCAAGAGAGAGAGAGAGAGAGAGAGAGAGAGCGAGCGCGGAGGAGGATTCGTCACTCAGACCTCCATATTGTTTAATGATTGACATGAAAATTTTTCGACTCACGATGTGCAAAATCGTAAAATATAAAGGACCTTTCTGTCCAAATACAAAAAAGCGCGAGTTGTATTAGTATAGTTTTGCTACTTCAGTTACTATAATAGTGCATTCCGCGTATCTTTTATTTTATGACGCAGATTTTTGGCGGAAATAATAAGACACTGAAATTAGATATTTAATTTGATATTTAAAATATCACAAATGCAAATATTATATATTTTTGAATAACTGTTTTATATTCAACAATAAAAGATTGATAGTTAAAAGGATCTTCATCCGTGGACAACAAGATAAAGAAAGATGTGGACCTTGACGGTCGATTCTCTTTAATTGACAATTTTTGTTTACTGAAGATGATATAAAATTGAAACGTTCCGATTACCTAATATTTACCTAATATTTGCTACTTTAATCCATATGTCGTCCAAATATTAAAAAGTTTTATCATATGGAAAATTATGTACTGTCTTCCGCGGCAACTTCCAACGATCCTTTTAATCATCAATTTTTGTTGTTGAATTTTTTTGTTATATTCACAAATCCTATTCGTTACGATCATTATTATATTTTTTCATATTCCTTGCACTAAGGACAAAAATTTAATTAGTTCTATTAATCTGCCATCGCATCTATTACAACGGTTCCTTGGTAAACTTTATATTCTTATAATAGTCATGATAAGTCTCTTCCTTGTGTAACTCAATATGTTAAAATTGATACAAAGCCACTGATTTTGACATACGTTGTACTCACTTATAATTTTGCAGATCGTGATTTTACAGATGCTTGCTCTCGTTTGCGAGCGATGACGATCAGCCTCCGCGGTCCGAAACACTCATAGAAAACGAAGAAACGTAGTTAGAGCCACTTCCCGGACGTCTATTTGTATATATACCCGCTCGTGACAAAATAAAATTCGATGTACATATTTAATCGTACCATATCGTTTGAAGACAGGGCCTCCTTTATTGAAATAAAAATACAAACAATGATAATATATTAAAATGGAAGGGTAAATACTTTATTGTCTTCTCTCTCACCGTTAACATTCTCCTCTCCTTAAGTCCAAAATATGTTCCTTCATATAAATAAATAAATTTGTTTATCCAAAGTCAAGTATAAGAAATATAATGACACACTTTAAAGTACGTGAAACACCAAAGAACCAATTTCATAATAATGCCCAACAATCTTATAAGTACTTAAAATGAGAAACACTTGTCAATTTTCTAAATTTATATATTTTATGAAATTAGGATGAACATATTTTCTAAATAACAATTTAATTCAATAATATAATATAGGTATTCTTTGTTAAAATTTTTAACAATGGTTAGCTTCCGATTTCAGAGAATTATTCATTAACTTATTGTTTTTATTTATTCATTACTGCTTATGTCAATCAGAAAATTTACTGTAATAATTTTAATTAATAGATTGTATTTTCTATGTGTTAGTAAAAAGTCGATCTGAGATGTATACCGTGAAAATTTTAATTCCTATGGAGAAAGTAATACATATTTGCAAAGGAATTAACATATCAAAGAACGACTTTAATTAAGTCTTAATTCATTTCCGAAAAGAGGGAGAAAGAAGGAAAAAAAGTTACAACCGGTAGAAAGCTATCATTCGTCTTTCTTCGAGTTTAATTAAAACCGAAGATTTGTGTTAGAACACGAGGAATCCGTTAACTCTAGAGTAGTCAAGAATTGGCGATTGTTTAGAAGAATAATTGTCCTTGTTATCTATGAAGTATCTATAAAGTGAAAATTGATTTATACTTTCTTATATAGCAAATAAACAGCCTTTTCAACATTTTCCTTAACCAATATTAATTAAAACTTATTGAAAGACTGGCTTTATGAAATAAAATATAAAGTAATTAGAATTATACAATATATATTTTCATTACATTCTTTAAATCTAATAGCTTCTAGAATAATTGAAACACCGAATTAATCATTCAAATAAGAGATTCCAGTAAAACAGAGTTTTAAATGTGTTAAAAAACATTTTTCATAACACTTTGTGGGCAACGTTTAAAATTACACACTCAATATGTGTTAAATGTTTATTCCATATTTTTCCACTTTCTTTTTTATCGATCAGGCCCATTGTACGAGACCAATCAGATGGGCCTTTTATTTCGGTCTGTCCATACATTCCCTGCCTGGGAATTTAACGTAGCGGCCGCTGCGATTTGATGCAAATGCCGCTCGGAAATTCCGTTTGCGCGAGCAAACGTGACAGCGAACGTGTGCAAGCCGATCATCTTTTTCGAGGGTGACGAAAAAGCAGCGGCGGGGCAGCGCCGGGGCGTGAAAGGATTCGGCGTTAACAGGCACCAACAACGGCAAGTCGATGGAACAATGGTGCTGAATGGTCCCCGGACGATTAGGTATTCCAATCGTTGCGTTAGGGGCTGCTGTGAAGTACGGCGGGGGTGAAGGAGAGAAAAGGCGGGCTTGCCGGCAGTGGGGTTGGCGGAAGGGGGCAGCCGAGAGATCGGCGCGGTAAGGGGGCGCCAGAACTCACCCAATAAAATGGTAATTTCTGTTTGCGGAAGTTAACCATGCGAGCGAGCCTGGAGATTCGAGTCCATGCGTACTCCCTAACTCCAAAGACTAATAATACTCGAGGCAGAACGCTACCGACAGTGATATAGTTGTACAGTTGGAAGAAGGCACGGGGTAAAATCGTGCGAGACAGAGAGAGAGAGAGCGAGAGAAAGTTCTCTCATGTGAGCGAGGGAGTTTGTGAAGAGCGCGAGACGTAAGTGGAAAAGTCGTAGAAACTCGGAAAATAGGGATACAGTTCGAGAATTCATCCCGTTAAATTAAAGAAAACGATAGGAATACGAGATTTCTTTATGATCTCCGCAATTTCGAAATATTAGTAATAATTTGTAAAACTAAAAATACAATGTCCAAGAAACTTACATATTTATTTATATATAATTGAATATACGCAGTTTGTATTAAATTTAACTAACTACATATTTCAAGTGTCCCAGATGATTCATCCAAATTTTTGTGTTAATTTATGGGACTTATATGCTAGGAAGTAATAAAAAAAATATTATTGGTATAAAGAAATAAATACAAAACATGTAACACTAACACAATTTGTGAGAGACTTGCACATGTAATACTAATATTATACATTTGTGAGAGAAAAGCATGCTCCTTCAGTTAAATTATTATAACATTTATAATATATTAGGTGCAATGTAAAATGTGATTTTTATTTTAAAAAATCGGTGTAACCTTGATCTTTACGACGCCATCCAAGGTTACAATAATATTGCTATCTAATGTGCCCCCTAAAATTCTAAAACTTGTATCGGAAACATTATTTAATAAAACGCGTAGGAAAAAATATTTGGGGTGGGACATTAAACTATTATAGGTATGTATATATATGTTTATATACATTTATACAAATATATATATATGCATCAAATATCTCGCAGAAGAAATCAAATCAAAAGATTGTATAATAAATTTGCAATCATTTTTCGAGCCTCTCTCTTCGATTATCCGGATTAATCAGCAATTAATTTATAAATATCAGCCTACGCGATACTTGATCCAACCAGCTGATCATTAGTCTCGTGTATATCAAATTAGAAGCTAAAGCGTACTTGGCTCGCTTAGAAGACGGCAATCTCTTGCTGAGCTTGAAATTGGCACGGAAATCGTGGCTTTATTAAATTTGTTTAGGAACAGGTGGGGGATGGCGAACGGGTCTTGATTTCGGGCGAACCGTCGTCTATCTAATATCTCCCGATGCCCGTCCTGCCTAACCTTATTGCCCCGACAAAGTAAAGAACCAGCAAGGAGACCCGAATAAGACCAGTTTTCGGGCCGCAGATCAATGGAGCGGCAAGCTGACTGACTGGAATCTGCAAACAACGATAAGGAAAGCTCGAGCGAATGCCGTCGAAAAAGTGTAGAGAAATCGAGTTACAAAATTAATAGTTTAATAATAAAGCTTACGTATATATTGAATTTTATTTATTGAATGCCTTATTAAGTATCATTTAGAGTTTTATCTAGAAAATTACGGTAATTATATACATAAGAAATTTAGATATAATGATAATGCAAGAAATTTTAAAATATCGAGGTACCAATATAGAGTACACGAGTAATCAACGAATGAAAACACAACAAACTTTTTACTATAATTAAAACTCGAGAGAAATAAAAGTACATAGACGATATTGAACTATACACCGCAAGTGATTATGTAATTGTATTGACTTCAACAAAGATGACATTTGAAACTTAATTGTGGAAATATTGAGAGTTGGCTAAAATTCGACTCTCGCGGCAGCAAAATGTCAACTATAAAAAATTTATGAAAAAGCTATCATGAAAGAGAGTAATAGAAGCATGTAGAACATTTCACACAATAATGTATAAATTATACGTCTCTAAGAGGACTCGATGATCGATTAGATCAATGAATAACATAATACTTTTGTATAGATTTCCCTAACTTTTCTGTATCGCCTATTATCGAATAATGCCTTCGTTGATACACCCTTTGTCCGATCTAGTCCATCATTAACATATTACGTACGCGCTACTCCAAACGCGATTGCACACGATACGCTTTATTAGCTGCACATTATAATTACGATAACAGCCCGATATAGAACGCTTATTTGCCCAGAGTATCATATACGCATATGCAGAACAAGGTAATAATTGTCGTGTAATTAACATATTATACGCATATCGCGACGGGTATGACTTCATTTTGTAAACTTCATTCGTTCAATTAAAATTGATTCGATGTAAAAGCATGATGCATTATCGCGGCAAGAACCGAAGAATCGTCAAACTGACGCGACAATGATTTTGCTCTATTTCGATGTTGTAAATTAAAAGAGAAAATATTGCCTCAATCTCGCCTACAGATTAATAAAAATGGATTTGAATATGTAATATGGTTTTCTGAAAATATAAATATAGTATATTTTATATCTTTAATTGATATTTTAGAGATATTCTAATATTTAATTAAAATTATACGGATATTCTATATTCGCGCGCGACAACCTGATGAATTAAAATAATGTAATTGAGTTAAGTTCTAAAAAATATAAATTATGAGAATTATATCAATAAAAAGATACTTTTAAAGTATCTTTGTGCGTGCGTGCGTGCGCGCGCGCATGTGTGTGTGTGTGTGTTTAGATAGTTCCTGAATAGAGTTAATAAAATCTAATAACACTGCTCAAAAAATTCATGAAACTTCTATGAAGGGGTATATGATCGCATGTATAATATAATATAAGTTGCTAAATATTACACAGTTGATCACTTATATTTCTAGATTCAAGTATATTCTATATGAAATGCTTTTTATCCGGTTGACAAAACTATTATTTTTAATAAAATGAGCAACATATCTACGACGCTTATTTCGTTGATTGACTATATATATATATATATATATATATATATATATGCATCTCACTTTAATTTATTGCGACATTTTTTACAAGATCTTTTTTATTATGATGTTATCGCACAATATGTTTCATACCCGTAATTAATTTTATTATTATTAATCGTTATCTAAATTTACATGTACTAAAAAGAACCTAATAAAAGATCGAAACTCGCGCACGTCTATCTTTGTTGTATAATAAAAAATTTGTATATATAATGTGATCATCTAATGCCAACTCTTACGTAAAGATTGAATTACGAAATTACAACTGTCACAGAGAGAAAATTATATAAATATCTTTTCGATATAACATTTTAATTTTACGAAAGTTCATTTAGTAACTTTGCACATACAGACCGCAATAAAAAATACTCATGATTTCTAAATTAAATAGCTATATGAAAAAGTCAATTTTGTTGACGTTTCTATAAATTTAGAATTTAGCTGGACACAGATTTGAAAATAATTTGATTGGACAATCAAAATAATTATATAGCATGCTCAAACTTGCTAGAATGTCAAACTTTTTTCCAATGTTCTATTTCTTATGATGCTTGAGATTCTCTTATGTAATTATTTTAACTTTTTAAATTTTGATTTTATCATTTTTAAATATTTTGATTTTTATTACACGACTTATTTGTTATTCACATATACGTTATTTACACATTATATTTCTGTAACTTGCTCGCGATCATAGTATGACCTCTCACGCATTCGTTTAACTTCACACAGCAAACATGTACTCAATTTCAATCAATTGTATTTCTTTGAATACTATGTATACTTAATTTTCACTAATTTTAACGGAACTTTTCGTTAAACAATTTTCATCAATTTAATAGAATCTCACACATAAGTCAAAGCACGATTCTTTACAGATACTAAATGACAGTTTGTATATCTGGTTAAATATTCACAAGTGACATTTGGAGGTCCAACATTTAAGGAAATAATTATTGAACTTATTATACTGAGAATGACTCAAAGTATTCAGGGTTGAAACGTTTATATCACAGCTTTTATGAAAATAAAATATATGAAGATACATTCGTCCAATCTGTGTCGGCTCTCATTGGCTTTATACAATATCTTACCAAATTATTTTAATCATTCAATAAAATTATTGACTGATCTATATCTACCTAATTTTTTAGATACAAAATCATCAATAAACAAAAGTTTCTAGAACCTTAAATGTGAAAACACACAATAAGAAGGAAAAGAAAACCTTTAATCTAAATTGCATGACAATTTAATAATTTTACGCTTACTGGCATTTTATAAAGATCTTAATACTGCTGAATAACACAGACAAAATTATTCTGCTGTGTATAAATAAATAGTCAATATAAAAAATAAATGTCTCTCTCGTGTCAGATATATAATATTATATTATTACTCCTAGAACTATTAAAAAACGTTAAAGTTTTGTTCTCTCAGAAAACGCAAATCTCTTGTGTAAAATAAATTTAACAGTACGGACAAAAAAGATTGAACCCTCGATAACTTTAAGATGATGGTTCACGAATTGTCTTAAGCGCGTCACGTTACCACGGCGCATGTCCGAACGAAATCCCGCAAATTGCATGCCGCGAGGAGCGTTTTGCTTCCTGTACAAATACTCACACATACACGTGTGTGTACACAGATGCACGCGCGTGTACGCAACGCGACTACTTAATAGGTATACTCGCCGCAGCATCTAGTCGCTCTGGCAAAGAGCGACGCCAGCTGCCGGTCGTCCTGGCCGACTGTTTAGCATTATTAATTAGAACCAAAGTCGCACTAAGTTGGCGAGTACATAAACAGAAATAATATTTGCACAGAGCGTTCATTAGACGGGCGACGGCTGCAGTGGCGGCGCGACGGCGAGGCGGCGAAGATACGAGATGGCGGCATAAACGAGCCGGATTCTCATTAAAATAACCGTGCCTTTCCTTTTCGTTTCACGGAGACACCGGAGAAAAAAGGAAGACGTCGAAGGCGCGCGGGCGGACCAAATGGGGGCCGCGAAGGGGGCCGCGAGGAGCGGCTGGGGTTCGGAGATGAACAAAGTGACCGACGCAGAGGCCGCGGAAGGTTGACGATCCCCTTCCCTTTCTCATCCCCCCGCCCTCTCTCGCACTCATTTTATCCGTTAGCGGGGATGGTGGGACTTGTGCCCGCAAGCCCGGGGTGGCTTGGTGTTGAACGGACGGGGGACGCAGGAGAGGGACGGGATGGCGAAAGGGCAGGTGGAGGAGTCGCGCGGAGACCCGAGTTACTGGGTAGTTTAGCTACCACTAGGTAACTTAAATGAAAGTCGCGGTTACCCCTTAACGCGAAAATACGTTGAGGGAAAATTTCGTTTTTTCACACTGATTAATGTAATACCCGACGTCGCGCTCCCGGGCACGCTAATTGGTCATTCTCGAGCGCCGCCGGCTTTGAGAGAGTCGCGGCGCGACGCGTGCGAACGATGCTTTTCTATTCTCTCAGCTTCCATCTCCTCCTCCTACCCCCCCTCATCCCCCTCCCCCCCCCAGGTAATCTCCTCTTGTATGTCCCTCTTATACTGCACCAGATAAGCGGAATCGAATTATCCCGGGAGCGCAGGAGAGGAGAGTATAATTTAGGCTGCCGAGACGTTCGGCAGCGTCGGGTATTTAGCGAACTTTATCGAGCTTATGGTTCAACGAAATTTATCTATGCTTTCAGTGCGACCGGTGTTTTCAACGTAGATTTCGTATGGGTGAATGAAATTATTGATTGTGCGATAAAATATAGAAAAGAGATAAAGATAGGATAAAGAAAAGAAAAGAAAAATAGAGATTATCTAATATTTAAAAATAAAGAATATCAAACGCGATTACGTTATCTAAATATTAATGAAAGCATTAAGGCGATCAAGGGAAAAGAATTAAATTACATGGCAATTCTTTCAAATATATCAGCAGTGTAAAAAATAGTTTACACCGCTGACATATTTGAAAGGGTTGAGAGTTAATATATAACTGAGAGAGAGAGAGAGAGAGAGAGAGAGAGAGAGAGAGAGAGAG
>NW_017275653.1:175964-181640 GCF_001594065.2 Cyphomyrmex costatus
GAGAGAGAGAGAGAGAGAGAGAGAGAGAGAGAGAGAGAGAGAGAGACAACATCCATCCGAAGAGTTAAACATTTTATACATACAAGATCGATATTTTAACTTTATTTGATGTTATCTAACAAGTTTGGAGTTACAAAGATGCAGTTACTGCATTACATGAATAAATGTTTTACATGTATATAATTGGTACACGCAGTTGACGTAAGTCTGTTGGAGCTACTCAATTATATTCTTTATCCCATACAGCACAAATCATTCCAGCAATATTGCAGCGACATTTGCATTATTCTGTAACATTGAACGTTGAAATGTTGTAATATTGGCAGGGTGATTAGATGTTAGTTACACAAAGTAAGACATCCACAATGGAAACGTAATACAAAAGTAATACATCACCATTCTCTGTCTCTCTCTCTCTCTCTCTCTCTCTCTCTCCCTCTCTCTGGTGCCAGGTTCTACTAGAAGACCGACTAACTTTTAAAAAAAGATTTAAAAAACGATAAATAAAAAAGGAAACAGACGGAATCAAAATGCGGAGGCTCGTATTAAGTAACTTATTTACTCCATGCGAACAAAATATAATGTTCATAACGAAATGATTTTATATATGGAACAATTATACATAATAAGTTTCTTATAAATTTGTCATATACTCGTACGCTCCCAAGTCTCAAAAGTAGTACAAAAAAAAGAGTACATGTTCCGGGGAAAAAGAAAACTTATGGTCACCCTAAATATTGGAGCCCAGCAAATACAGAGAATATAACTGCAAGATGTTACAACATTGTTAGAATAATCTATGCTGTATAAATAATCAGCGCCTTTCATTTAATGTAAATCAAATAGGTCTCACAGACCCAGCATCAATAACTGTTTTACAGATCTTGACATCGGTGACCAGGGGGTTAAACGTTTTTTATGCGTGAAAAAACTTACGTTTTTTCATTGGAAATGTGCAAAATCACGTAAGCTTGAAAATAAAATTTCGTGTTTTTGTAAGCTTAAAATGTATTGAAATTTCACACGTACGCGGAAGCGAAGTATCAGTACCTTCCGAATACCGTCAGCGTTGAACATTAATTAAAGATTTTCGCGGCAGCAGCCGTGTTTGCGATCGCGAGAAAAAATCGGCAATGAGAGACTATCGATATCGTAGAGCAACTTTCGATCTGGGTATCAAACAGACGGCGACCGATCGAGGATAGTGGGGCGACAGAGGGGGTGGCACGGGGACGGAGGAGTTCCGAAATGAGTACCCGTGCAAATACGCCAGGATTGTTTCTGTCGCTAATTGCTCGGTTTTTTGCAGGGGCTCGGCCAACAATCGATTTGCATTTCAAAGGTAGTCCGGCATAAAAATAAAATGCGCCCCGTTAAAAGTTGACTGGCAGCGGCGCCTCTGTGTGCGTGGACTGCGTGTGTCGCGTATACGCGCCTATATCTATAATATACGCACGTCCGCGCGCGCACACACACGCACGCACTACACGCACACACCCGCGCGTCCCGTCTCTCGCGCCTGTGAACGACAAATTGCATAAAACTCGTGCCGGATTAATGCCGTCGACGGGGTACAACGTCGATCGCGCTTTTTTCCGCCTGGCTATGCAGGAAACGCTGATTATTATTCGCGAATATAATGCTTTTATATTTCGCAGGATGCCGGAATTGCTCGCCCGCTCGCTCGTGCGCGAGCGAGTGCGCGCGCGTTCCCTCTCGATTATGGAACCGCGCGTCGAGCTTTGATAAACGGCGATGGACAAATCGATGATTTCCTGCGTATAGCGAGTTTATTTTTACTCGCGATTTTTTTTCGAATCCGGGTTTTTAGTGTATTTTCTTGACGTCCGGTTTCGACGGTTCTTCGCTTTTTCGTCGCTAACAAAATGAGCATCGAATAAATTTTTATATAAAAATTACAATGAAGGCTACTACTTTTCGATTTCCATTCATTTTCATTTCACTCTATCCTTCGTCACCTACTATTTATGTTTGTCGCTGAACGCTAAACAGCAGTAAAACGCTCAAGAGGCCAGATATACGCGTAATTAAATTGCGAAAACTATATTTTACGTTAAAGGCACTTTTATCTCTCTCGAAACGTATCGTTTTAAATGTCTCGCACGATTTGACTTTCTTGCATATCGGAATATTAGTTGGTGACAAAAGTGCTCGAGTAATATTTTCATAGCGAGCACAAAGCGGGCTGTTGTAGCCCTTTACGGAATTATAGTATGAAATCAGGCTCGCCGCACAGCGAATATTTCGTTTCCTGGGACAGGGTCGACAGTATTTGATTTTACGCAGTACGCATCGGACGGTTTCCACCAACGTTAATTATCAGTGACCACCTACAGTCCCATTACATTCCAATCGACCCCTTAATCAACGCATGATTGGTGTACTAATTGATTGCTACTCCGTAATTATAACGGTGCACTGCCAGACGCCGCTCTACGGTGGCTACGAAGTATCGGAGCACGCCCGATGTATTTGTCTGCATTAGCGTGCGCGTATTACTTTAATAAATAACGATCCGTAAAGATATATGTGGACGTTTCGATGTCCTTTGACGTTCTTTCTTTCTCTCTTAAAGCTTACGTCGTTGTTATTGAATTAAACACGCAAGACGAAACGTAACAAATTTATTTTTCAATCTTACATAATAAAGAGACAAAATTGTTTGTACTACGTCGATCTATTACGTTTATATACGCATATGCGATTTTAAAATCTTTAAGTATTCAAAGATTACACTAAAGAGGTGTCTAGAAGTCTTTTGTCTTTTATATTGTATAACAGATTCACAATTGAGTGAGTTCGCGATTTCAAGGGTTTCATTTCTTCACCCCTACAACTTCTTTCAATAATATCCAAATTTCCTAGTGATGTCCTCTGACATAAGGATGTTGTACCGCTCGACGCGATTTATCGACAGAGTCAAGAAAAATCGATAGAAACGTTATCGCGAACGGTAACGAGTGACTGGAGGTCGGCAAACGTAGTCCTCTGCTTTTATCGGCAAAATATTTTCCATCGGTAAATGGTGATCGATAAAGCTAACGTAATGTTGCTAAATTATTATAATTCTTACAGTTCAGCGCCGTGCAAGTTTGCACAATCCGTTGAAAAAAGATTGCACATTGCGCAATACAATCACGCGTATCATATTGAAATTTATATACGCAATTAACGCAGTGGTGACAAGGTCGATTTTTACGCCTCCGGAGTCGAAAGCGACGTCGGAAAATAATGCACGATCAACTGAATATTGGCCGCGGTCGCTGGTCCCGCCAGACTGCTCATTGTACCTCCAATTATTGCGAATAATCCGCACAGAAATTAATCTTATTGACACGCGGTAGGGCTGTGATCCCACTCTGTGTGTGTATTGTAGCGATCGCGAAATCGGCTGTTCCATAACGCAACCGTAAATCCCATATTTACAATTAGTAACATATTAATACGGCATGATGCGAAATGCGCGTACGTGAGAAAGGCCGGCGTGCCTGTATGGAATTTCATTAAGCCGACGGTTAGCCGCTCGTCGACCCATAGAACGTAATCGGTGGTCGGATTTGTATCAATTATTAGAAAATATATATACAAGCGCGCGCGCGGCGCGGAGGGGAACGCGGCGTTGTGCGCGATACTGCAGCCCGTCCTCTGTTTGGCAAATATTTGATCGCTCTCCATTGGACACCTCCAACGGTCGGAACATCCCGCGGATATACTTCCACGCGCCCGAGTTCTCTAATGCAATGTCACGTTTTGTTACTAAACGTTTCCGTCCGTGAAGCATTAAATCAAGTTTTTTCGCTGCCCGATAATCAAGTATCGATAAAAATCCGCATCAGTCTGAAATAATTTTTAAAAGCGTAAAAAAAATATATTCTTGTTAGAGCTACGTACGTTTCTCGCAGCTCCAAAGAGAAAATCTCTGATACAGAGTGGAGGTTTTCAATAGGAATTTATTACAAATGCGTGATTATATTCATAGAATTTAATAATTAATATTAATTCTTTATTAATGTTTTAATACTTGCCGTAAAATAATTCATACATTTGACAATAAAACATTGCGGACAATATCGATTGATTTTTTAATTAGTTGATTTCATCGAGGAATCAATTTTAACTCTTCGTTCGATTTATTAACTGCAATTAATGAGCAAGAAACGGGGTTCGTTTTAATTTATTTTTTTTTAAATTCAAATTTGCTTCAGGAAGAAAATATGTTTCTCTATATGTCTTTCTCTCTCTCTCTTTCTCTCTATCTAATGATGAAGTTTTAATGAACGAGTATGTATTTAATTCTTCTATCAAAGTTTTACGATAGATAACGTAACCATTATTCACCACTAAAAGATATAACTATCTCATTGGATACGCGAATGTGTACGTATATCTCTTTAAAACTTACGGCGTTTCAAAGAGAAATCGGAGGAGGTTTCAATAGAGATAATACGGTAAAAAGAGATAGGAAATAATGATCTTCACGTAGCTGGGCTTCATTATCACGAAGATAATTCGCTCGAGCAAAACGAATTACAATTGATATTTTTCGTACAAAACTCTGCGACAGCGCAGAGCCGCGGTTAAATTCGTTAACAAATACACACGTCACTTCGTTGTCATATAGACGAAGGTCTAAAACGAAGGTCTAAATGGTTTGACCGGATGTCGCTATGTCCGAACACTATTGTGTATCCTATAATGACCGAAGGCACCCGGTAATCTTCGGCGCGACGCCAGACACGACGGTCAGCGCGACACGACATCGTCAGAGAGAGAGAGAGAGAGAGAGAGAGAGAGAACGCGTCGGCCGCGCGCGCACGGAACTGGGCCTGCAATTTGAAGTTTTTAATAGAGATTCGCACTGGGCGCTCGACCCGGGCCAAAGAGGTCGGTATAATCCAATAGGGCCTCATTGTCCGTCCGTTTTCCGGACACAACCGGCCACCTACCCCGCGTATACTCCCGCCGAATCACCTTCCCCGGCCTCAACCCCGTACGTAATACACGCGTGCCGACACAAAGACGCGGACCACATGTATATGGATGCGACACTGCACCGGGAAGCAATGCATATTCAAAATTCAGCCGCGGGCGGCGTGCCAGGGCAACGGAGTCTCTTGTTTTGCGCCCGGACTATATAGCACACAGAGCGTGGAGCACGAGTCCGCAAATTCGGTTACTTCATTTCGAGAGCCCTGACCGTTCCACCACCCTCTTGCCGCCGCTGCCCCCCTCCCTACCTCTCTCTCTCTCTCTCTTTTCGCTCATCTCCTCCGCGCCCGTGTCTCCTCTCGGTCTCCATCGTCCGCGCGCCTCCCGCGCCTCCTCGCCGCTGCCGTCCCCGCATCACCTGTGTTCTCTGCCTCTTCGACGTGGCGCGCTACGCGTTTTAACCCCTCGGCGTATGTCCGGGGTTATGAATTTTAATAGCTTTACGCCGCGCCACGTGGGGGTGGAAGGAAGGGCTGGGGCCGGCCGGGGAATACGGGGACAGGCAAAAATGGCGACGAGTTTTTCGCCCGTCAAATTGTCGATAGATTAGATTAAAGAAAAAAATGCGTGCAGGCGCGCGAGAGAGGGTGAGCAAGGGGGGAAAGAGACAGAGTGAGGGAGAAAGGGTGAGAAAGAGGGGAACAGAACGCGCGGGATGGACCGATG
>NW_017275653.1:181708-187973 GCF_001594065.2 Cyphomyrmex costatus
TTTTTTTTTTTTTTTTTTTGACCAGCTTTTTGTTTCGTATACGCGACCTCTCGATGGAAGCCTGGAAACAGTTTTGTTCCCGGGCAATATTCCTTCATTTCTCGCTACCGAAGCTCGCGATGCGTCCCCTCCGCGAGATTCCTCAGGGCGAAATCCGCGGACACTTCGTCGGTTCGAAATTAAATGGCAAGTCTTCTGGACTCGCGTATCTCTCAAGCATGCTATTGTGTTGTTCTGCGTCCTGCTTAAAAAATAACACGTCAAACGCACACATATGTTTAAAATTGTTTCGTTTATCTTTAACCCTTTACGAACCGACAATTCCATTTGGAAACGTTTTCCTTTATTTTATAAATTATTTTTAACAATTTTTTTATGAAACTTAGCCTATGGGATAATTTTGTAATACGACTTTATTCGAATCTAAGGTCAAAAATAAAAAATTTAAATTGATAAATTTAATATTATATCTACATATATACGAACAGATTTAAAAAAAAAATAATTTGGTTATCTCGAAACTTTTTAGTTGTAAAGCATTATAAAATTTCTAGTTTCGCTTTATTTGAAGCTCATCACGTAAACAGTTAGTATTGATTTCCAAACTAACTTTCAAATTCGTAATTGTGAACTCTCTGACACTAGATCCACTTTCATGGAAATTACTATCATTTTGGAATTAGATATTTTCAAATTACATTCCAACTCAGAGATGGAACCTCCTAAAACTGAGTTTTATGACCAGGTTAATTAAATTAGTTTTTTGCAATTTAAAATTAAGAATATTTTCAGACAGGAAATAAAAAATTTTTAAACCAGAATCGAATTTATTCTCTAAAAATTTCTAGAAAACGCCAGATCCTTCATAAGTTTCTTTATTAGAAAGCTTTGATTTTTGAAAGATTAAGTAGATAGATATTTTAGATACAGAGGATCTCCCACGCATATGTAAAGATAAAATAAAACCTTGAAGATTCTAGAATGTAAACAAGAGCCGTGTGTGACAGCGGCGACCGAACGATGATTCGCAGGATTGGGGTCTGCTCTGAGTCGTCCCCGATATTTGACGAGCATGAAAGTGCTTTCGATTAGACAGACTTTAAAATACAATTATTTCAATGACTTTTCTTCCAAATCCTTTACACATAGTTATCTTAAAAACACTTTGTTCTGGAAAAGAAAAATAATAAGTTTTGTCCTTAAATCTAACCCCCTAAAATCCGTTATTTTCACATTCTTTTGACTTATAAAATATATTTAACTATAAAGATAAAATTTGTTCTGATCGAGTATTCCATTTAAAAGTAAAAAAATCTTCAACAAGTTTCACGTATATTATACAGCTCTACCAAATACGATTAAAATATAATTGAGATAGTCGTGACATATAATATTCTCTCATAAGATAAATCCTAGATATATTTTCTTTATAAAAAGCTATGTGTTTCGTGGGCTATTTCCATGTCCATATATTCATTCTTAAAAGATGCCAATGTTTCGTAATTAATATCCTCGATAATATATAATATCTTTGTAGATCAGAGTTAATGCAAAATTTGGATAAATGGGGCAAAGTTAACTTAAATCTAAAATATCGACACGTTTATCGTGAAACAATATATAAAACAAAACACTTAATTAGAAATTTATGTATATCTTGTAAAATCCTAACGACACGAAAATGAATTGATTCTATCAAGATCAAAATCACACGGCGCGCTTTCCTCAAGATGAGTTCTTATTCACCAAATGCCCGTTCCGCTCGTTACGAAAACGACGACGGTCGGCGAGCGGTCGGTTTAAATCGTCACCACGCGCTACAAAATTGCGCGGCCCGCCCTGGGGAACGTTTTCACAATAGTACCAACGGCCTCATCAAGTGAAATCATCGTCACCAAAACTCGCAGATGGCCCGAGAGCGTTGCGCGTGCACCCCGTTCCTCCGCCGCGCCTCCCTCGGTTCGCCATCGCCCTACCCTATCCCAATTCACCCGCGTAATCTACTTTTCGTTTTGACCGTGAATGTCGTTAGCGCGTTATGAAACTCATTAATCTCGCAAATACTGCCCAACAATTTCCGCGTGACGCGCCATTGAATTGCTTTCCCTCGGCCAGTGATTACGAAAATTCCCGACGCCTCTGTTTCTTCATCCCTGCCCCGGCAGTTGCGGCCGTTATGGCATTTCCGATACGGTTCAAAAAAAACTTCCTACAAGTCGCGCATATGTGGGAAGAGGACACCTACCTAATTTCTTACATTTTAACCCTTTTCTTTTTAATTAACTTAATAGATATATAAAAGATTTTAAACATGTCGATCATAAGATTACAACATAAAGAAGCATGTTAAAAAATAATTTATATGGGTACTGTCCAATTTTTTTAAATTTATCTTTGCTAAAACAATAAGAAAATAAACCATAATTAAATTTGAAAAGTTTCCTATTTTTAATTAAAATTCATTTACGATGCATAAATCATTACAACACTATTGCTGCGAGTTTTTGTACTGTATAAGCAAACATCGTCCATTATAACTTGTGAAATAAAGCCTACAAAGGATTAATGTAAATTCTAAATAAAATAAGCATGAAATAAAATTATATATATGACAATATATTTTTCAAATGATCACTGTCATGTCGTTGTTGATACACAATTGAATAAATGGAGCGTATCACCGTTTATAAAGGTAACAATTATAAATAAGTAACACATTTTATTTGGCAAAGTATCTTCGCTGTAGTTACTCTATGTATTCAGTCTTGCTTCGTTCAACAAAATTATGTTTAACGATATGAAATTAATCGTAAGTAGGTATAATTTATAACAAAGATTTATTTCAATATCTAGATTTGAAGATGTCGCAGAAGCGTCTGTTAATGTTTCGATTAAATCTCTTTAGGAGGAGAACACGATCCCAAAATGAAAAACAGCCGCCCATTCAGGTACCGGTAATGAACTCCTTAGGATCCTCGGTGGGGATTTTTCGTGAGTACCTGCGAAGGGCCGTGAGTGGGTCGCCAAACCTCTTTCTGCTTGACACCTTGAATGGTGTTAGTTCTAACGCCTTTGGATGATCCGCGCCTTGGGACCACTAAGAACTCTCTGGAGAGCCTACCCGATGCTCATGGATCACCGAGTTTCGCAAATTCGGTTCATTTGTCGCATTGTACGCGGCTTAAGTGAGACATGAGATCCACTCGACGAGAGAGGAGAGATCGTCCGAACGGTGAGACAGAATCGAAAAATCTTGGCAAAGAACGTTGAAGTTTACCGACGCGAGTAGTGTATCCTGAATTTGCGAGGGCGAACAGGATGTACTTGATAGGATAATAATATTTCATAAGTAGGTTTCTGAAAACATTAAATATAATTCGATAAAAATTGTTTAACTGAGAAAATATTCTGATTGTGTGTATCAACGAGAATAAAACAAAATTAGAATCTGATTGATCCGAATTCTGATTATTGTAACTGAATTTTTCTGGTACAATTAGAATGTTTGATAGTTTAACTTAAGAATGGTATTCGTACTTGGTTCTTAAAACCGTGATTCTTAATCGATTCACGGGTTTAGATATAAAGAATAGTTTGTAATAAATCATAATTAAATGATCCTATTTTTCGGATTTTTATTTTCAAAAAGAAAACCATCATTTAAGAACGTTCAAAGAAGCGGCGCAAAATGTAATAGAATCAAAAGTGCCGACCGATGGGTGTGACGCGTTGTTTATGACGATCAGGAAATAACGATCGTTAGCAGCACCTCGGGATACATGTTGTTTTCTTTTTTTCTCTCAGATCGGCTATCGCACCGGTACAATTATGATCGCTATCGTACGCGTGGGCGGACGATGAGCAGCGCGAGAAGTATCGCGTGTGATTTATAATGCGGTTGTTCGGGGGAGGAGAGGGACTCTGTTGTTCGTCGAAGAAGAATACACGCATGTTTGTCGCGATTCGATTCATTAATCATCTACGCGTTTTAGCAAGTCACTAAACAATCTACGCGCACTACGCGAAACGGTAAATACTGTATAAATTAAATGACACGCCGCTGATCAGAATACATACGACAGTTCCGTGCTGTTAAACGAGAGATCAATTTCGAGCACCTTTGGCGTAGCTTTAGCGTAGCTGTGATTTATGAAAGCGAAAACTCAACAAAGCTATGCTTGTCCGCAAAAATATTTCCGAACATGTACGGATTATATTTGTTTCGCAGTCTACTGGGGTGAAAAAGTCACATATGCAGATACCATTCTGCTTGAAATTTGTATCACCTTTCCATTTTTCTCTTAAAAAGAATAATAAAAGAATTTTATTTCAATCTCAATGCATTATTAAAATGCGATTCGATTTCGATTACATTCAAACGTATCGAGATTCAAGATAATTGTGCTGTCCTGAGGAAGAATTTATTTTGCGGTTTAAGGTATTATATATAATATATAATTAGAGGGGGGGGGGGGTTCTTATATTTAAGACTATCTAATTGTAAATACAATTATAGTCGATTCTTATTTCAAGTAATCGTCTTAAGTAATATCTTAAGATGTTCATATAGCTCTGTAGTCGGTATTCATAGAGTTGGTTCTCATAAGACCATCTTAAGTGTAAGGTGGTCATAATCGATCATACAGCCCACATATTCTTAAGACAGTTTTTAAGATAATCTTAAAATAAAAACTATGAATCCCGACCTATGACTAATTTATGTCATCTTCAGATATTACTTAAAAGACAATTTTAAATATAAGAACCGACTATATATATGAATACCAGTCACAGAGCCGTATTAATTACCCTCTTGAATGGGTAATTAATTCTGTGTAATTTAATTGATAAATATAAACGTTTTTTTTTAAGCGCCAAGATCCATTCTACCGCATAAAAACGATTCTTTCTATTATTTGATTTATTTTTTATCAATCTAATTTCCACTCGTAATCAATTCTATATCTCCCTTTCAAAATACATATGGACGAAATACTTTTGTTCCAAGTTAAGCCGTATATATGCTGTTTTCAGAAAAGGATATATTAAAAGTTGCCGAAAGTGTCAAATGCGTTCCTCAAATTAAGAATTACTTTCTAAAAAATCCTCTAACGCTAAAAAATGCTAGGGACGGGGAATGAAAGGGAGTGAGGGGAGGAGTGCCTTGCCGAGCAGTTATTAGTTTTGCCAGTCGGGGGGCTTAAGTTTTAAGCCGGAAATCAATGCACCCGGCCGGACGGATTTGTAAGCTTTCTCCTATGACGGTTTTAACGAGTGCGAGTCATGTAAAAGTGACGCCGCGCACACACCGCGCTTCTAAAAAAATCTTTAGATCGCGCATCCGCCGGGTCGCACCCGGACATATCATGCATATCGCTCTTCAATTAAGCCCCATTACACCCGCCCACATTCATATTCGAAAATGATTTTAACAGACTTTAGGACGCAAAGCTGCGTCGCTACTAGCAAAGATCAGCTGATCTTTCTTTGGCTAACGCGTACAGTTCTTAATCATGTCAAACCATTTACGAGCCAGCTTTTATAGCGAATTAATGCACTCGTTCTCGCATCGTGAAACTCGAATTTTTAGGTGACGCGGCGCTATTATTTCAAAGGATAACTTTGTTCTTTAACCCTCAGTCATTTACGATAAACGATAAAAGCGTGAAAATTGCAAATTACGTCGACACCCGCTTTGACGTTAATTGCATGGCAGAAAAACTATGTCCGCTGCTATATTTTCATTAAATGGCGTTCGCACGTTGTTAATATGATGGTTATGGTTTCATTTCTTGGATAAGATTTGCCACGCATTTAAAATTATATTTTAAAAAGTCTATACTTATATGAAAAACGATCAATGACCGCGTATGGCGGAATATGTAGTTAATGAACTCGAAAATACGATTACAAAAGTATTTTAATACATGTTGACAAATATTTAATGAAGAATTTTATCTAATTTTAATTTTTTATTATTTTTTCTTTCTACGATTATTTTGTAATTTGTGATTGTTACGTCGGGTAAATGTATAACATAATAGATGCAAATTATAAAATAATATACTGTTAAAATTAAAATCGCAAATTTTTGCTCAATTTTTATTGGATCGTTTCAGGAAAAAAATAATCATATTGAAACTGTTCAATATCTTATGCTGTTTAAACTAATCGCTCCCTAGATAAATCAGAGAATTTACACATTTCTTTAAATATTCTTCTTTTATAATTCTTTAAAAATTCATTAAAATTTTTCATTTTTTTT
>NW_017275653.1:190022-194713 GCF_001594065.2 Cyphomyrmex costatus
ATATAAAGTATAAACGGTCTAAATCGAGCGATAATAAGATTTTTTAATTAATAATTTATAATAAGAATACTTAAAACAAATTACATGTCTATTAAAAATTAGAATTGAAACATTCATTTACAGTTAACATTATTATTAAAATGTCATAAGTCAATCAGAGGACTTATTGTTAGTATCTTACTTAAGTCATTACTTAAGTCAGTTTTAATCCATCTTAAAATAAGAACTGACTATAAATATCTCAAGAGTAAAAAAATCACCAAACGATTATTATTGGTAAAATGTAAAGACTAAGAACAGATCTGATCTCAATAATTTACTTTCATTACAACGCCATCCTTAATAATCAATAATTCCACGAGTTAATAATACAATAGTCTTGTGAGAAATTGAATGCAACAACTGTCAGATAATACACGTGCACGTGGCTTGTCAATGCGTGACGCACATCCATGATCCGACTTACGCAAATTATCGTTTCAGAGGGAGATAATTAAAATAGAGTAAACTAGTCGGAAAAGCTTACTACGAAAGACTTATTACGATCAGTAGCAAAGTTGTATTAATTGATCTATTATACTAATTTGAATTTATTATTCGAGCTTATTGTTTATTTTCAAACTAATTTTGCAGTTCATGTCCGACTGTGACATATGACTATAAGACATCTACAACAGAAAAATAGTACAAAAGTAGTACACCACCAGCTTCTTCTCGAAGACAGACGTACAAAAAAATTTTTTTAAATGGAAAATAAAAAAAAGAAGCAGGCATTTTGGATCGAATATTTTTATTAAGTAACTTACTTATACTATACGAACAAAATATAATATATATAATGTTCACAACAAACGGCTTTATGTAACAGTACATAACAACTTTTTTACATTTTATATTGTTCACACGCGCTACCAAGTCCCAAAGTACAAAAAACATATTAAAAACCCGCCCAGACGTCCCCGAATACCCGAAAAAAGAATAGGATAAAACTGTCCCATTTACTGCCACTCTAAGCATATAATAGTAATTGACATGCTTATTTTAAAGTTTTTAAGATATATGGTATAATAGACATAATTATTTTACTATATTCAAATAAAAACTTTAATATGCAACGCAATATGCATAAATCTCTATAACTAAGAGTTATAGAATTCATTGTTTTATAAAATATTCAAAAGAACGCGTATGAGAACCTAACTATTATTATTAAAACATACTGAATCTCTCATGAATATTTTAACAGTATGCGGTTTTCTAATCGTATGAATCATAATAAAATGTTGAAGAATATTTCAAGATGGAATTTTTAATTATATGTGAT
This sequence comes from Cyphomyrmex costatus, assembly GCF_001594065.2. NCBI lineage: Eukaryota > Metazoa > Arthropoda > Insecta > Hymenoptera > Formicidae > Cyphomyrmex > Cyphomyrmex costatus. Next base: position 191,347 of record NW_017275653.1, read on the forward strand.
TTATTAAGAACTTTTCGGGTATTTATTTATCTAATTACACAGTAAAAAAATATTTTGTGTTTGTGTTAAAACTGTTCATTGTTAAAATTCTTTTGTTGAATTTTTAACATAATTGAATATTAATTTTACACAACGTGATTGTATCTGAATATTTTGTACTAAATTCCTTATTGTGAGTATAAAATAATAAAATTTAGGAATAAATGAACAACATATAAAAATATTGTATTTTAAAACGTAATATAAAATTAATAAAATGTGTTAATGTAACATATTATAAATGTTAATTTTACTAAAGAAATATTGTTTACAAATTGTGTTGCATTTTCTGACAATTTTTTACATTACGTTATTTTCTATTCATATTGTATTAACACAATCTTAGATTGATACAAAAGTTAGATGTATAAAAAATATATTAAATATATTAAATTTAACGCAAATATTTCCTAGTCATGTGTAAGTATAGTTTTTAAAATGAATTCTCCTCAAATTTTTATTTACCTATGTACTATCTGGGTAACTTAAGATCTCGCTCGCTTTTCAATTAACGGATGAAATTTCCAGAATATCGATCAGATCGAACAAAGCTGTCTAGCTTCTCTTTTTCCTTGCAGCTTCTAGGCGAACAATCCGTAACTTCGTAATTTAATCAAGACGACGAGCCGGCCGAGATTTGACCAAACATAGAGCGACAGAGCCGCGCCATCGGTGACAGATATATTAGGTACGATTCAATAGAGACGTCTGCATTACATTATTCGACGGGTAGATCTCTACAACAAACACAACTTTTCCCATACCATCCGTGACAGGGGTTCTCATTGTCAATGAGACGAACGGGGGACGTGTAAGGGGTGGGCACAGCATCGTGTTTATCTCGCAACCCCGCGGGTCGTTCCCTTTAAATAAACCAACCGCGTGGTAAGAGAAATCGTTGACTCCCGCGCGTCGAGTCTTACGAGGAATCCGAGACTTTCTGATAAGCTCCCGTTATTGAATTTCGCCATTGAGTTTGCAAGCGATCCCGCGGAAGCGTCTTTGCAGGCAGGCACCGTTATGAGAAGGAATGGAAATTCACGAGAGACTTTTACCATTCGGTTATCGCGACTGCTGCGATTACTGCGAATCTCAAAAATTTTCTCGCGACTCTCAGAGATTTCACTTATAGTTACTTATATACGGTAAAAAAATAAAAAATAAATTGTAGTTTAATTGCAGTTTTGTTTATCTCAACAATAACATTTGTATTTACATACAATAACTGGGTAATACATAACGTTTTCCTTCAAAGGTGCAGGTTCTTCACCATGTAATCCTCGCGGGTTGCAAGTCCGGCAAGTAAGATAAATTTGCATGGGAAAACGCGAAGCGGCATGTATGCATATCTCGCAAATTGTACGCGTACGTAGTGTACCCTACGCCGGGTAAGTGAAAACACGACGAAAATGGGAAGCGCTGAACTGGTATAAACAAGGGTCGCATGCAATATTAGGGGCATTAAGTCGCCATAAAGAGCGCATTAGGGGCGCGCCCCGTGCCCTCGAGGGGTAGTTTAGCGTTTAATTGTCCCACTCCGTGTATCAAAGGTTTCGATTTCTGCTTGACTACGCGCGTTATAAATCCACGTACGCTTATACGTTTCGCACGTTTATACGCATCTCGTCGTTATATTGTACACGGCGAGTACTTACGTTCGAGCGGACGTTAATACACCCATCGTTAATGAGATGAGATCGTTAAATGGTTAATTCATTCTATGTACGAGGCCCGAATTGCGCGTGGGTTTTGTAACGCATCAAACGGCCGGATAATACGCTAAATTATCCTTCATTGTTGCCTACGCAAGTTGTTCTCTTAAACAATTACTAATGTTGAACGATACATTATTGAAGTATCTCGGTATTTATTAGTGTTCAGTTACCGTTTATTGGATAATTTATTCATATCTATTTATACGCTTGATACTTTTATATGTACATTTTAAATAAACGATTAAAAAACGAGTTATAAAAGCAGTGCGATATTAGAAATCAAATCTAATTTAATTCTTAGTGCTTAGGTCTTTTGTGTCTTGCGCGTTTTTCTTTAAATACTAGAAGCATCCACAAAAATCTTTAACTTCTTATCGATAATTGTTGTCATATCGCGTTAAGTATAAAAATTATTCTTAAATATACAGGACTCGATAAAATAAATGATACGACGATACGATTTATTTAAAATACGAAATATAAAATAAGTTCCAAAAACTTAAAATATTAAATAAGATATGATAAAGTTATTTACAATAATAAATAGTAAACAACTCTTTTTGTAATTTAAAATGTACATATATTTCAATAACTTTATTTTTATCAAGTTCTGTATATAAACTTAAACATTTTCGGAAAGTTTTTATAAAGTTATGTGTATTTTAAAAAGAAAAAGGATAGAGACCACTATTTAGTTAGTAGCGAGATTCTTTAATTGTCTTATTGACAATTGTCGCTATCGTTAATTAGCGACAGCCAAAGAAATTCGCGCTTGTTTTCTAGGATTGTCCTTGCCATTGGCTGTCGCTATAGTTAACGATGATTATTTTGAGACTTCTCGCGCGAAAATCCTAATACAAAAATATCTAAGTTATAATACATTTTAAAACAAAATGATCTCAGGGATACATTCCTAAAAAATAATGCGACAGTCGCAGGACACACTCTGTAATTTATACATATATTTTACTAATAAGACCAGTATAAAACTACGTAACTTTATCGACGTAATAAAGTTCCAGTTTGCGTCGTTATTTTATCGTGGGCTTTCATGTTTGCTGCGACAGAAGAAGAAGAAGAAGAAGGCAAAGGAAGGCGAGGACTTAAGCATTAACATATTTAGAGCTTAAACTCGCCAGGCAATTTCTAATTACACGAAAGGGATTTCGATCTCTGAGGACTTTTCGCGTGAAGGATATTCAGTGACTTTCCACAAGCCCTCGGCGAGACACACGGCTCAAGATTCGCGCGGTTTGCGGTGATGACGAAGCGTGCACACACACACACACATGCATACACAAACAAGCGTACACACACGTATCACTATATATAGATACAACTATCTACAACTACACACGCTCGCGTGTATATATTATACGACGGGGGTAGCCGAAACGTATAAGAGGAACAGGCGAATACCCAAGTTGCTATTGAACCGATTTTGAGCAAATATCACTCGGGGAGATTCGCGATGCCGGGTGGTGCAAGTGGAGGACGCGGAGAGACCCAGGACGAAGAGGTAAAGGAGCAACGTGGGGGGGAGGGGGCGGTTTGAGCGGGCGGAAGAAGAGGAATGGGACGCGAAGTGCGGTGGGAAAGGGACGGGCTTCGGG
>NW_017275653.1:195298-200675 GCF_001594065.2 Cyphomyrmex costatus
CCCCCCCTCCCCGGCGCCGCCGTGCCCATGGGTTATCGTGATTGCAAACATCGCGGTACCTTTTGATTACTAAAATAGCAAATATGATACTTACAATCGCGCGCAACGGCAAATCAAAAAGTCTACGTCGGAGATATATTGAAACATAATTGCAATTAAAATAAAAATAGTAATTGCGACTGTTATGTTCGAAATTAGGTAACGAAGAACATAACAATTGCAAATATAATATGATAAAAATTGATTTGAAAATAAAATAATAATATCCTTTGACAGACCGACTCGTAGAAAAAAGATCCACAGCTATTTCCCTCCGATCTGTTGTAAAAGAAGATGGATACAGGGATAATCATATATTTATCATTAACATATAAATATTACACTATTAAATGGAAAATTCTCATCAGTCTAGAACAGATTGATCTTGGACCTTGTTTCGTGTCAATATACTATCACATCAGCATTGTGCGTCATAGATACCAGACAAAAATTTATATGTGTTAAACTTAAATTTGTACGTGTTACTCTTTTGTCTCAAGACAATAAGTCAATCTTGTTCAATTTGTGGGAGAAGAGACTAGAAATTATTGATTTAATCTTAACATTGTTTTATTTATATGCCGTATAAGATTGCGACGAGATTAAATATATGTCAAGATATTATTCCTTTGTTATCAGAAATTCTTTCTGAAAGGGTTGGTACATTGCACGCAGAGCTGCATAAAGCTACACGTATAGAAGATTGCATCTTTTACTTAGCTGCACCGGAATAATCGCTGTTTGTTTGTCTTGTTTGTCTTTAATCAGTGCATGACAGAGAATTGCGTTTCGCGCGGATTAAAGAAGAATATTTTTTGTAATTATTCATGCGATGCGTGAACAAATCGATTCCTCTAATGAACCGTTTCCACGGGGACGAACTGCTCCCCCGAGCTCGCGTGAATCAGGGCGATAGATTTCACTCGTCCGCACGCGCGCGCGCACGTCAAATTGGCAGGAAACGGAGCGTCGGCTAATATGCGAGGCGCCTCATAAAGTCGCGCTAATTAAATAAAAGGAGGAGGCCGACGAAAAGCGGCGGTCCGCAGCGTCACGTGTCGCCACGTGCGCTCGTCTCTCGCTGGTCCAGCCCCCATCCTGACGACAGTTTATCATAATGTGTTATTAGTTCGCGGAGAGCGTCATATTAGTCCGATGCCGTGAACCGATTCGAGAATCAATTAAATAACAATACCAGCTCGTTAATCCATCCGCGAGACCGCAGACTGCGGCTCGGAGCGATCCGACCAATTCTCGCTGGGTGTTTTCCGACGGGTGTTGCGCGATGTGACTATGCTTCGGAGATCTAACTACAGAAATCACTCTCACAATTACATAATTCGAAGATATTTTAGATCGACAGAATTTACAAGGTTCGAAATACTGATTTATTTGAGTTTAAGGTATACAACATATAATAATGATTAATTTACGAATTAATCTACATATATCTCGTATTAAAGCACAAATATACGAAATGCATAAAATTTTTAATATTAAAAATTTAATTTAACGTTCTTTTATTATATATATTGTAGCTATTAACAATGCCACGCAGTCTGAGATACTCTAAGTACGTATTTATATTTACAAACAATATTATAATAACATTTCAAATATTCGTGTGTTGATACATTGATACTTAAATCAATCTCTAACTATTTTGAACTTTCTGTAAATTTTATTAATTTAAAATATCTTTAATATAACTGTAAGTCATGTCTGCAATCAATTTCTAAAGTATACTCGTATAAATAATTATTTTAATTATTTGTTTCAGTAAATTAATTTTGAAAATATTTATTATGAAAGACATAAATAATACAGCTGTATATAATTTACTCTATTCATAAGACAGATAGATGTATATGGATGGACAGAGATGGGAACAAATATATAAAATGAACAAGTATTTTTAATTAATATGATTTTATCGCTGTATTTTTGTTTTCTATATTTTCTCTAATTTAGTTCTGTAAAAATATTCGTCGGGATCGGATAACGTATACGAGAACCGATCGCTATTCTGAAACCAATTCTGACAGATGTAGAAAAACAGATGTAAGAGAGATAATAGTTGCTGACAGACCGGCGCGATTCGAGTTAAAATTAAATTCCCTCTCTCGACGACACGCTAGGCGGATAAGCAGGATTCGAGGATCGTAGTAGACGGAAGCCTCCATTGTTTCATTCGATTTACACCCGTGCTCTATACCCGTAATACAGAACCTGCAATTTACAGGAGAATGAAAAGTTAAGCCCGTGCAGGAAGCTCAGGGGTGGCATGCAGACAATAGGCCCTGGCTTTAAAATCTCTACGGCAAACAAATGGGAAAGCCCGGCTCAAAACGTAATTGAGATATTGAGATCTGATTAAGATGAAATCAATAACACATTCTGATACCGTCATGCGTCTTGCTTCGTCCTACATTTAACACAATAGAGATTCGCATTAAAAGCTGTTCAAATAGAATTATTTAAACAAATTCCAAAAAATATATCATGGAAGAGAGGCAACAATAACAAATAAAAATTGCAAGAATTTATTATTAAACATTACATTTGTTGCAGACATAATATGATAGTCTATACGTGTATTGTAATTAACATAATTATCAAACACATTATTTGTGTTAATTCTCAATACAATTGAGATACAAATTCCAATTAATTTGTTATAACTCGGTTAGATAAAATTTTATCTGTCATTTAAGCAATTAATTCAGTTATTATTTTATTGCTAAACTTTAATCCTAATAATCGATTAAATGTCTATCCTTTTAAATAGAGATAAGGAAAAGTGTGTGAATCTAATAAAAAAAAAACGTGAATAATAAATTTGAATTAATTTTGCTCTTCACACTATACAGAGCCTGTCGTAATATATCCTAACTAATTTCCATTTTCACACTTCGCATCAAATACGTCGGGTGTCCACGAGAACCGTGTCAGAGGTAGACCGGTAGCGTGTGCTCGCAAACTAGAAGCAGCCCCCGTAAACTTGTAAGCTTACACCTCTCTCAGTATCGTGGGATACCCGCCCTCCTTGGAAGATCTGAAGGGGGAAAAAATCACAATAAAAGATACTTCTGTGGCCAAACATGGCCACGAGATTATTATTCGACGCGGTTCTATACACGGTGTAATATGTCCGCATCTGCCTGCACTCGCCGCGGGAGGTCGGCGGGGACCATTCGATAGAAAGGCCCTCGAGAGAGAATCTCCAGCCGGGGTCCCACCGCTTCCGTACGGCTAGTCTCATATCCGGGACGCGGTCGCATCAAGTCCCGGGGCCGAAGCCAATGGACAATCCAGGTTCACTCATAGACGACCAATCGGCGGTCGGGTTGTCGGTGTAACCGCGCATATCCTACCGTGTAATCGTGTAACCGACCCTCTTTGTCGCGGCTTTTCGAGAGGTACGTATGCCAGCATACACGCTGCGTATACAGCAGTGCTGCGCCACGCCGGCGACGCTTCTCTCCTTTTTTTCCCGTACCGCCGCTAATTATCCGCCAAAATCCCCTTAAACGGCCATTAAATTCAACCCTCGAACGCCGACCGTGAAAGCACTTTAGGGCTAAACGGATACAGCGGCTGGCACCAACTCCTTGCTTTCTTTCGGATTGCGAGAACGGTTTCAATAATACCGAGCCTCTCGGCGAGAGACTCTTTTGTGACATCGCGATGGTGCGGTGGTGCTTGGAATCAATGACCGGATAACTTGTTACGCGGATGCAAATGCGGCAATTTTGTGCTGCAAATTTGGGACTGTCGCATTAACTCCAAATCGTAAAAAGGAAACAATATAAAGTAAAATATATACTTTTTATATTAAAAAAAACAATATTATAGTAAAATTCATCTTCTTAAATATTATAAAATTAATATTAATTATAATTAATCTCCCTCTTGAATCTCAATTAAACCTTAATTATAAAACCAAAGCTTTTCTTTCATACTTTAATGAAAAATATAGATGATTACCAGAAAATCATTGTTTGTAATTCAAGAGACTACAAATATGGTATATAAATTCACGTAGAATTATTTAAAGAATTTAAGATCCAGCTTTGACCGATAGACTGGTACGTATATTATTTCTTACTTATTATGTACATTATACTGTTTTAATGAATTGTTTATAATTGTCTGTACAAACGTTGCCTGAGAAATGCGTATGCTTTTTTTCTAGGAGAAAATTATAGTTAGCTTTCTGTCCAACACCCCTTAATTATCGGGGGACCGCCATCTCGATCTTATCGCAGTATCTTCGAAATTATAAATATTGTATTTTTATAATTTCTGAAAACACAATAATTTTTGAAAACCGATGAAAACATGCCGTAACAAGCTAGATATCGGGTGCTTCTATACAATTACGAGTGAATTTGTGTGTAACATATATTTAAAAAAACATAAAGTACGAGTAACAAATATCCAAATAATTTAGAATATTTTAAGTATAGATAAAGGAATATACATATAATATATAAATTATACACACAGATGTGTAATTTTATACATGTGTACTTTTTACACACTTAGATTTGCAGTGCAGGTGGAACCATCTTCGGCTCCTTACACACGAATAATTGCGTGTGGGCTCAGATGGGATTGAACTCGAGTCTACAGATTGCGAGTCAATCTCACCGAGCAGTGAATCACTCGACGCCCTATTTTGTATTAAATATCATCTATAATTAGTTGAATGTTAGCTAATAAATAGAAAGTGACTTATATGATCAGAGCTGGATTTCATAATTGGTGCTCTATAATATTTTCTGCAATGATTTTATACGTGTATATTTTCCAGTTTTTTTTTAGCACTGAGCACAGTCGCGATCTGTCGTTTTTTCGAAGAAAGTTCTGAACTGGCGTATACTGGTGTAATAAGTTAGAATTAAACATATATAGCTTCTTTCGCTCTAACTTAATTATTCATGCACTTTATAGAACTAGTTCAAAACTAAGAAAAGGAACAGACCTTCAATCTCGAAATATATAGTCTTAAACTGACGCTAAGATAGTAATATCACAAATTAAATTGGTAATCAATTTAATAATAATTAATATCTATACTATTACAAAGAATTTATTGCGAAAAATATCACCCCGATTAGAGTTTGAAGAACCAAGCTTCCTTACTAGGATGAAGTGTATAAGGACCAGTGAATATCATTTTGACACGTGTAACGACATTTATCCATAATTTTGAAGAACTAAAAAATGTATATAAATTTTTATAAATATTATTAAATTATAAAGAAGAGTTTCGACTGTATACTATTCTCTCTCTCTCTCTCTCTCTCTCTCTCTCTCTCTCTCTCTTTTTTTG
>NW_017275653.1:200767-318482 GCF_001594065.2 Cyphomyrmex costatus
TCTCTCTCTCTCTCTCTCTCTCTCTCTCTCTCTCTCTCTCTCTCTCTCTATTTATTTGTGTTATTCACATATCGATCTAAGTTTCACTTATACATATAGCTGAATATTGTTCGGCCTAATAAAATAAATGTTTTCCAGTGACATCTTTCTTCTCATTCCCCTCTCTTTCTTTCTCTCTTACCCTCTGACTTTTTCTAGATTATTATAAAGATATACACAGGTGTCTAGTTTTCAGAATGCCCCTGAATGAAAAAAATATATGTACAAGCGAGATAGACAATCAGCTTAATGTAATGCGGTATGGTAAAGGATGGAAATGGGCCGGCTGGCCATTTTATCAAAGAGCAGTCGCAGCCTTTCGTGTCTCACGCTTTATTAGATTGTACATCGACAGAACAGAATTAACTGTGCGATTAATTTACGACCGATACGTCCAGATAAAACTGATCGTGAACCGGAACGATCAATTTTCGCTTAAACAGAAAAAAGCGAAGTGTCTGCCTACGATGACATTTAGGATAATTTTCCTCGTTTCTTGATATATTTACTTGATATTATCTTAGAGTATAAACATACATATGTATATAAATATATCAATTAAAAAATTCTCTTTTATACATAATGTATATATACCTAATCACTTAACTTTATAATTTTATATGAATATTGATATCATTATCACACAAATACAATTAAAATTTATCTGGTGAAGTTATTTTACAAGTATAATTTTTGTAAAATGTGTATTTCACACAATAAAATCAGTTTTTTTTAAACCTCAGGGTTCAAGATCTTCTAATATTCGAATGTGAATGTAAATTCCTAAACAAAGACAAAAGCCACTTAATTCAATACCACTTAAACAATGACGTCAGTACGTACAGTAATTTGCATTATATTATATACCTACATATATTTATATATTTTGCAATATTATACATAAATATTTAGTTTAAATAACATTTTTCATTTTAAAAAAGTCTATAGTACACACTGATTGTAGAAATAAAAATGAGAAATACTTTTAAAGTGCAAAAACTGACACGATCTTCTTTCAGTATGTTCAATTTTCCAAGTAATCCTCAATAACTATCTCATATAAGAAATATTGCATTTTACTTTATCAGAAGAATATACTTATTCCTCAAAGAGTTAAGGGTACACCAGACTTCGATCTGCGAGTACACGCTGAATTTTCTCCTTTTGATGGGGAGGGACTACTCTTGACCCCGCGCAAGATCGCACTCCGGCGTGGATACTCCCGATACCCGTCACATGCGAGCATGCCTTAATGCACCTTTTATTCCGCGAAAACCGCTTCATTCGAGAAAATTGATCGAGTGTGAAAGGCCTCGTTCCACGACCCATTAGAATTCCATGCGCTTTGATCTTTTCAACGAGCCGGAGTGTATCCGATCGCGCTCTGTCGTCCCTTCCCTCTCCCACCTTTTTTTTTTTTTATAAAAAGCGCTTTTCGCGGGAATCAAGCGCGAGAGTGCAATGAAATTAAATTTCAAGCCAAACAACAGTTTGACACGGTCTATCATTCTTTCAAACTCATCTCTCTAAATTAATTCGCGGGCAATTTATTACGATGTCAATTTATAAAGCGTTGCGCTGTTCGTGAAAAACTGCGAAAACTTGCGATGTTGTGTTACAAACCGTCGCGATATTTTACAAATTAATCTTCAATTCTTTTAATAATCTAATCTAATAGACGATATAAATCGTAGCTAACATTTGCACGGGAATTTATTTGAACTGTTTGAAATAATTTATGTCTCGGTAAAAATTCAACATTCGAAATCATGTTGTTCCATGATTCAGCGATGTCTGCGTTGTAGATTAAAGTACGAATACGACCAAATCGGTAAGCTGCAGGTATATCACTTTTCAAGACGGCCTCAGGCTCGGAAAGCCCACGATTTCTGAGCGTAAGCCTATCAGCGCAGAAGCCATTATTGTTGATCACCCCTCGTGTGGGGGGTTGAAAAGACGACGAGGACTAGAAAGAGATCGTTTTTGAAACCGCTGATCGTCGCCTTGCTGGGCACCCTCGATGCTCTGATGCCTTCTAATGGCCTTAATGAAGTGTGTACACCTAATGTGTACGTAGAGTCGGGCGCGGCGTCATAACTAATTTTTAAGCATAACCATACACCCAGTTTCACAACGTGTGAACAAGAGTGGTTGCCAGAGGTCCCTGAGCTTTCGTCAGCAAGAATCGCAGGACGTACCTTCACGCAGAACCCTTTCCGCAGCAGGGGAGTTTCGCGTTCTTCGCTACAAATTAGGGCGATTTTGAAATTGGGGATCCGAAAAAATTAATTGTACTTCTCAATTATTATTATAAGAATAATATAATATTTCATTGAATGTAATGATGATTGTCAATTATTGTGTTTCTTTTAGTATATATTTTTTTTAAAATTACCAAATTCAAAAGACAGTAATCTTTAGAAAGTAGAAAGTTTTTAAGCCTTTTAAATTTCACTTATTTTTAATAAAATGGGGGAATTTTAAAATTCGTAGCGCTACAAACTCAAAAGTTAGTCCTGGATCATGAGTTTGTAACACGGAACAGTTAGTCGAATTCTGAAGCCTGCTTTGAACTTAAGATATCGACTAGTTAATCTTGGAAACGATCTTTTATTTTCTTCCTGCAGGCATGCAGCCTCGTAACGATCAGCTGGGCACGATATCGATCGGATTCATTGTCAGCTGACCGGCAAAACGTAGGCGACGAAACCGAAGGACGTAACAATTTGAATGAAATTATTTCCTATGAAGTACCACACTTATCGATTAATTACATCGTGAATTAACGGAACGTTAAACAGATAAACATCGGCATGATAATAAAAGCGGAAATTCGCTTGTATATGCTTTAATATTTCAAATTTCAAATGAATTCTACATCAGATTGAGCGTACTCGCACAAGAGCGATTATTATTTCGCGGAGGCAACGTTAATTCCGGATAATGACGCTCAAATTATTAGCGCCGAAAAATATCGCAGCGTTTCATGTGCGATTCTAAGCATTATATCTCCACCTACGCAAAACCATCGTGGTAAGCATCAGCTATTGCGAATGTATTATATACGTGCTTAGGAACATTATTTCGACTTTACACCCAAATTAGTCGGTGGTTTTGCACGAGTCATTTATATGAAGTTTGCGTAGAAACCATAATAATGTTTGCTGCAATGTTTACATGGACGAAATATCAAATGGAAAGATATCGAGTTATTACGCGTTAAATTCTACAAATTAATACGTAAAATTGTAGCTTTATTACATAAAGCTCTCTGCATATATTTGTAATTTTATTATAAATATTAATATTAAATTGGAAATCAGTTTAATTTAAAAATGTTCTATTATTTATAAATCGTCGTATACACTTTTTAATTAAAAAATAATGTATAGTTGTTATTAATATCAAATGTCTTTCTATTATGCTTTATCTTGAATGTCACACACAACTTTGGAATAGTCGTTTTAAATTTAATAGTTTGGAGGGGTTTTATGGCTTTAATTTTTCTGAATTTTATTATGTAATTTTTTATCACGGAATTATATACAATTGTATTGAAGAAATAAAAGATTTTAACAATATTTAATTGATAAACATGTAACGTAATTATGGTGACAGACTCGAAGAAAAAATTAGTATATCAATAATTACGATGTCCGTTTTTATCACGACACATTTACTAATAGAAATCATTTAGAATGTGTCAAGTTTTCGCGGTAATTTTTGCAAGACGGTAAAACCTTTTTAAACAGCATCGCTGCCAGTGATTTTCGCTGCCGTCAAGAAACGCCGAAGAAGAAAGGAAAAGGAAAGAGAGACGAGACTTCGTCGGGAGACAGAAGCGTTGAAGGACGAAGAGGTAGAAATATGAAGTGAGCATATTACTATTGAGAATAAGTACCTGGCTTCGAGACGGGTGCTCTGTTCCGGAGAGAAGGGCATGGAGCAATGGGGGATAGTCGGTGGGGGTGTAAATGGGGTGGCACAATGGGCACTAATGGATCTCAAGCCGCCGCGAGAGGCGCTGCTTTTAATCTAATTGTCCTTCGTAACAACCGCGATCGCGATCAGTGGTATTCAATTGTGATCCTTCATCTACACTGAAGCATTTTGTAAAAAAAGTAAGAAACGCGGATAGTGGAAATCTGTTGAAACAGACGGATAAGCGTTTAAAGCCGCAAATATCTTTTTTTTTTTTTCGAGGGAGAAAGTGACCGCAATTATACGTGCCTTGTACATATAACATGTTTCTAAAAAAAATTATTAATTTATAATTTATCTTTTGAAATAAGAATATGAAACCTATTTATACGCAGAATTCATAAATTATATATCAAATATCTTTAGATTATGATTTGCAACGTGAAAGAAAAAGACAAAGTATAAAAGAAACATTAGATTTTTTGTTCTTTAAAAAATTTTAATTTATTTTATTATCACAATCAATACAAATTCTGGATTATAAGATTGGCACTTGAAGAGGACAAAATCAATTGTCGAAACGTCTGTATAATTTTTTTGAAGAATACAATTTTACACACACTTTACAACTTGTGACGGCTCACATAGGCTTATTTACCTTCTCATATTTAAATTTGGAGCCTTTGAATATTAATAATTATTATTAAAAACATTTATCACCGTAGATTTGTTTAGCACCGTAGATTATCAGTATTCTCTAATGCATGTTATTTCTTTGTAAAAAAGGTTAACGTATTTGTGCCGAATATCCCAAAGACGCTGCGAGATTGCAGGACCAAAACCGAAATTTAGCGATATCGTCTAACGGATGAAATCGGGGCGAAGTGGACCTTGAGCGTTTCTTTCTCCTTCTTCTAGTGGTTCCATTTAGCGGAACCTTGCGGCATTATGCGGCACGGTCGTTGAGCTAAAACGCAAGCGGAACATTTCGAAAGCGTGCGCGTACTTCACCTAATGTGGCAATACAAAATGTCTGCGCTGTTTCTCGAGTGCGCCATCCTGAGTTTCTTCGCCTAAAAACCCGCGAAGGTGGGCACCTACTCATCGCAACAATCCGATGTTGCCATTTGTGTCGACATTATACGTATGTTTATATATAAAATATTTTATATTTATAATTGATATAAATAATATTTATAAATGTTATTATATGCTATATTAATTTTTTCTAAATAATTATTCGAAATAATTATAAGAAAAGTCGCCTGTGAGGCTCGAATCCTTCAAAATGAAATATCATTCACCCAGCCGCACGCTATCTGTGTACTTTATCGAGTCCGTGCGGATCGCGCGTCCCAAGCAGGTGGTGCAATAATTACCTTCCCGTGCGATAACGCCAGGCGATAACGTTAACTCTCGCATTCGTCGCGCGGCCTTCGCCCTTTGCGACAGATAAATTTCTGATAACGCGGATAAATTGGCCGGATTATAATTGCCGTTGTGCGTGTTACCGGCATTCACGTCGGGATGCGCCCGTTCCCGCCCACGAGCGAAATTCACTTTCAACGGCGGAAAACGCGGAGCCCGGGTTGAAACGGGACAGAGTGGAAAGGGGGGTTGCGAGAGGCGGGGGCGCGCGGTTACACGCGCGCGACACAGTCGGCGCGGGGCCCGTGAGAATCCGGGGGTCCGTGCGGGGCCACCGCCAGCTGCGCGGAATTCAGGAAATCGTCGTAATGACGCGGCCAATACGCCAAATCTTTTCATGATTAATGACGCGGAAGCGATTTTGTAGCTCGCCCCCGTGTGAATTGCCCTCGGACAGGACGAATTAGGGTAGTTGAAGCCGAAATTGACGGGTGCGAAAGAGTCGCATCGTGGCACCTGCGGCTTATTAATCGCGATACGCTGGTATAAAGACTATTATAATAGTATATGTACTATTATATATACACTACGCTTGAAGATGTACGAGTATACATGAAAAATAATTGCTTTGGATGCTTTCAGTAGGCACTTATTATCTGTAAGTTGTGTTTCGTGTGCTTTCTCTCTTTCATTAATCCTTATCCGTCATTTTTATTAAACTAAATATGTCTATTTCATTTTCTTCTAATTTATTAAAAAACTGTGCACTTATTTTGATTATTTAATTAAGAAATAAATAATATTTAAGATTTAATTAATTAATTACTCATCTCAAATTTTATACTTTCTTTTATATCTCTTGAGAAAGGATTGGTTTTGAGGTCGGCTGTCAATTTATGCTGATAAACAATGTTAGTTGCGAAATAAACAATTCTACATGGAGTTCTTTGTAGGTTTAATATATTTCTTTAGCTTAATGAGCCTACATATTTACACAAAGTCTATATTGATATATATGTTACATATGTATACATGATATATATCTAGTGTCCATATGATACATGTATTTTACAAAACTTCCTCGCGTTCTCTCTCTCTCTCTTTCTCTCTCTCTCTCTCTCTCTCTCTCTCTCTCTCTCTCTCTCTCTCTCATTCTCACTGTCTTCCTTCACTTGATACGTACTCCGACAATCCTGTACGGCACTTGATCTTTTGGAAGAAATTTTACGCGGCTGCACTCATCTGTCTTTTTTACAAACGGGATAAGGCAGTTGTGACACAGGATGAATATGATATATCGCAATTTTTGTATACTCTTTTAGAGAATTAAAACATAATTAAATCCAATTTATAAATTATTAAACAATGGTCCAATAACATAATTAACAACAATTAGTCCCATACAGGTTGATTTATCTAGGAATCTAGAGAGAAGTAATTAGTTTCAGATATTGATGAAATAGATTGTTACGTTATTGATGTAAATTGTCAAATAACGAGTAATGCTAAATAATTACAACATAAATAATGGTACATAACTCATTATATACAATAATATAATGATGCCTGATTGCAGTATGTATATTGCTATCTGTTAAATCTTATTTCGATGTTTTTCCCTGAATCGCGAATAAAAATAAACAATCAAATGTCTCCTTGTAAACTGCTAGCTGTAATTTTCCGAAATATTGTACCTGTATATGAATACATTTAATTTATTTAATAACAAAATAATATTACATATACATGTAATATTATATAAAACATAATTAACACACAAATATATTTTATACACATTTGTATATTAAAATAATTATAAAATTCACGAACGGAACATTAATTTTTGTTTGTAAAGAAAATAACAAATTATTCCGTTATTTTTGTCGAATATTTTTGGACAAACTCACAGTTATTCAATAAAATTCTCGCAATTTTGAAGTACCTATTTTGAAGACTCTAAATAAAAAAGATTGCGTATATTCAATCAGCAACTAATTATTATTGATTTATAATTGGTAAACTTATTATTGTGTCTTATATGAATGTCTATAATTAGCGCTGAAATTGTGTAAGTTGTTGAACAATCTATCGATTGGACTAAGCTGCTGATCAAATATGTTCAAAATTAATAACACATTACCAATACCACATATATCACAAAAATGTATCAAATGTAGTCTGTTTTCTTTTCGAATCTTAAGTCCAGATTCTACAGTGTCCCGGAAGAAAACACAAAAATAAAAGGATTCTTTACTATAACGGAAAGCCTTTTGTCAATTTTTTTTAACTTTTAACTAGAATACATTGGCGAAAGTGTTTTCTTCCGGGATGCATCACATATTAAAATGCCTATCGAACTGTATGAACGACACGACTCCATGCTCTCGCAATCCTGACAAACAAAATAATTTTCTGATTCATACAGGATACTATAGGTTCGCGGATGTTTACGCCCGAAATGTTTACGTTAGTATCAAACGGCTTTCGAATAAACCGAGGAGGTCCTCACAAAGGTATTTACAAAAATCTGTAAGCTCTCACAGTTAATTGTCCGCTTTGCGTAGCGCTTCTTCCGCCTTCACTCTCAGCACTTCCGCGCTCTGCTTCCTGATCTCGTCGTCGGACGACGCCGAGTCCTCTTCCCTATCATTCTTCGAGCTTAGGTTTTGTGGTATGTTCTGTACACCGAGATTCAAAGGATGACCGTGTAAGTGGCCGCCCAAGGAGTGTCCGTTCACGCTGCTGTGATTCAGCGACGAGCTCGGATTCAGACCGACCGGAAGCATCGTGCCGAGTGACGCCAGGTTCTGCGGCAAAGGCAGGCCGATGTATTGCGACAAGAGCGCGTGTAATGGCGGCAGCTTAGGTGCGCTCGGTGGCCAGGGCGATGGGAAAACCGGAGGTATGAACCAAGGAAATGCGCCTGTCGGTGGACCCGAGGAATCCGTGCCGGGAACGCCGCTGGCCGTTTGCAATAACCGCGCGTGAAGGGACAACTCGTTAACACCTGTAAACAGAATTCCGATGGACCTTGCTTACTCCTTTGACGTAACTCCAAATTCTCTCTCGGACAAAACTATAGATCGACTTTTTGTTTCTGAACAATTTTAGTCCAGGAATAGTCACCCGAGGAGTTTTTTGTTGTAAAATATAATTTTATGTAATTATTGTTTAATATGCCATTCATTTATTTGAAAAAAGTGATACAACTCAAGAACATTTTTCTTTCTGGAACGTTATTAATCCATGAGAATGAATTAATTTTATTATTAATTGTCAAAAGTGAACTTACTAAATTTGATATATTATTGTCACAAAAATTACATTAGCGTTATACAAAAATTTTTTTTATTAAAAATGACTAATGTTTATACATTAGTTTATTTGCCAATTAATACATTGATATCACTGTCATACAATAACACCTAGACCTTTTTAGACTATTTCTGGGAACTCATACTATTGCGGTAACCAAATGACCATTTTACAAGTTTTTGTACGCATTTAATGCGTGATAATTGTGACTCAACAATATTTTAGTAATGCGTTTAAATTGTATTATAAGTTAGTAAAGTTATTTTTGTATTTTTTTTTACGTTGAGAGGGACCGAAAACCTTGATTAAAACGTGTGTAAACATTTTTAATATATCTAATAAATATTATTTACGCACAGATAACCGCGTCGACTCTTAATTGGCTTTTTTATTCTCCTTTTTATTAGATTTATTCTTAAAACTGCACATATCTTCATTTATATTGTTTAAATAAGCAATTCCGTCTAAAAGCTGCAATAAAAAGCATGTAATTAACATTATATTAATATGTTAGATTTGTTTGGGAAAAAAGTCTTTTTATATGTAATATTCTCGAATAATAATAAATCGGGAAACAATAAATCATGTAAAAGATCTCCGTTTTTTTTCTATACCTTTATTATTTTTTTTTAAATTAGAAAATATGGAAATGATTTGTTATATTATAGTTATTTTTCAGAAAATAAAACATAATTAACAAATATATATTTTATATATTTATATGTTAGTATATTTAAAAAATTTCTAAAATGTTTATTTTTATTTGCTTATTAGGAAATAATATAAATTTTTTTGTTAAAGAAATATTTCTGAGTGAAATTTATATTCATTATACATTTTGAATTTGAAATACAAAATGAAATTGAAAAGACCGCTCGTTATGTGTTGAATATAGTTAATAAATCTGATCATTATGCGATATAGTACCGCAAGGTTGAAAAGTCATTAGATTATTTTTACCTCTAATATTATCCGTTCGATGTACAAGCTTTATTCAGAGTGCTTCATGAAAAAATAATCGTGACCAGGTTTCTATTCTATATTATTTGCACGTGATAGCTGCGACAGCCAACACTAAAATTAGACGTAATTGTCGCCGATTACATCTACCCTTCGTAACTTGCGCGCCCTATCGTCCTCTCATGCACATATTAGCGAGCGTAACGCACATGTTGTAAAGCGAAGGAGTAAGGATGATCGAAAACGAGCTTTCACGATTGTTCAATTATTGAAAAAAAGAAAAGCGAAGAAAAAGAAAAATACAGCGAAAAAATTTACGCTATTGTAGAAAAAAAAAAGAAAAAATATATGACATCTAATTTCCGAAATAAAAAGTATTTTTATTTAGGTATCTAAAGAAATTTGAGGCATAAATCGTATTATGTTTCAAATAATTCTGTAAAATTAAATATTTAATAATTAGCAATCGCAAAAGTGTTTCTCTTAAAATTTTTTAATTAAAAGTTTCCTTTTATAATTCCGTTAGACGTCATATTGCTTCCGAGATCAATTTAAATTATTGTCTTTCTTAAACTTACCGCCTTGTTCAACGTGCATAAAACTCGTATCTCTGCCCAAAGCCTTTTCCTTCTTGCGCCACTTTGCACGCCGATTTTGAAACCATACCTGAAGCAAAAAGAAAATACTTTACAAGATAAGTATTCAATCTCAAATAATTAACATTAAAAATATTGTGCAATATTGCGATGTATTACGACCATTAAAAAATTAAATATTATTAGTCTCAATTTGTTCAATTAAATTATTAAATTCAATTAATTTGTTAAAAAGTAATTCGTGATCTCTATTGATTGCGAATTATCAGAACATCAAGATATTCGTCATGAAGATCCAAAATTGGCAGAGAAGGGAAGCCCATGAGAACCCCAGATGCGCGTATCAGAGCAGCCAACAACAAAAGCTTACTCTCGAGGTTGATTAAGCTAATTGTTAACAATTATCCTGATTTCCTTCGTACCCCTGAGTGCTAGCAACCCCTGCCTCCGGCTCTATTCTCGTCTACCCCTGACGACCCTATCGTTGGTCCGGTTGCCGTATAAATACTTTCGCTTTCCACTCGAGCTGTTACAAATTTTCGTGGGTACCAGAAGAGGCAGCGAAAAAGAAAAGAGAAGGAGAAAAAGGAAAGAGATGTTATTAGATTTTTTTAGTGTGAGAAAAACTGCACAACATATATAGCAAAATATATAAAAATATGTGAATATACTTTTATATATAAACAATATTTAAACATTTATAAAAGCTTAGATAAATATAAATAAATTGACGATAAATATTTAAGTATATAATAATATTAATATTTAGCAGCTTTATATAATTAATATTATAAATAATACTTATATATAACACAAGATTAAATTTCTGCATAATAAAATGGTTAGACATTCTTTCGCATCTAAATAATTCGTTGCATCTGAATAAGTAATACTTTTTTTCGCAAATAAATTTATTAAATCAGATTTTTTCTTTGAAAAAGGCGCTTATCTAGAACTGCAAGGATTATAACTAATCATGTACAACAACATTGATTTGAAAATCGAATGAAATGATGACATATAGTAATCTCTTGGATTGAGACAAATAAGCAAGTTTGTTCGAGCATACTGCAGAATAAAATCAAGGCAACGTGAGAAAATCGAAGGTACATCGAGAGTAGGAAGTGGCATCTAGGAAGAGAAGAGAGGAATAATGTTGAAGTTCGGGAAAGAGGTCAATGTTGCGTGACGGGGGGGAGGAGGCAGGAAATTTAATTGCCTAATTGCTGTTAATTATTTAATCGCTCCTGAATAGCCCCTAACGCTTAAGTGCTCGCAAACCTTGCGTCATTTAAGCGACCCACCACGAACTCGAAAGTTTGCAACGCCAACGCGTTTCCATAACTCTGCCCTATTAAATTCTTGAACAATTTACCATAGAAATTAGCAATATTTCTGCAGATCGATTTACGTCACATTTAAATCTCTAAATATCTTTCTTCTGTTAAACTTTTAAATTTTTTTCTATAAATTAGCATAATACTGACCTTTTAAAAAGGATTTCCATAAACTCTTTCACTATACTACTGTATGTTAAATGAAATTTTTATTCCATTAAAAACTATTAATTAAAAAATATTAAAAAATATATATCTCTCAAGGCGTGATAATTGAATACACTTATACAATTCGGAAATCATCGCTATCGTGATATTTGCGTTAGATAAAAGGCAACTAGAAAGATAAAGAAAATTAAAAGAAGAACGTTAAAAGAAGACATTATCTTTTTAACGCAGATTTAACGTAAATAATTCGTGAGAAGTCGTTGCGTCGCGTCGCAACGTCCACGATAGCCCATGAAAATTCCATTCAGAGCGTCCGACGATGGCAAATCATCTGTCGAGGTGTAGGCAACGTCAGAAACGACTCGCGATTGCATTACCATACGCAGCCGGTCGTCGATACATCGGCCAGCCGTTAATACCGAAAAATGGGGTAATTTCGCATCTGGAATTGGCGCGTGAGTGGAGGGGGCGGGAAGGGGTATGGAGGATTTCCTAGATTGAAATAAAGTGGCCGTGGCACCACTGTGCGCCGCGGCGGATCATTTAGCGGTTTTGTCGAGCGACGGCCAATTGCCGGCATTGTCGCTCCGCTGTACCACAATGGGCCAATCGGAATGCTCTCTGTCTCTTTTCAACGTCATCGTCACCCTTCCGCCAGCGGCCCCACGCAACCCCTCGCACTCATCCATGGCTACATACGTATAGAAAATGCATGCGTAAGTGTGCGTTTCTCTTCTAAATATAAGTTTCTTTTGTCGTATATATAAGAATAAAACAGTCGAATCGGATGATTCTAAGAACGTACTGACTCGACAATATTGGCTCCTTAAAAACAAATCGATAAAAGATTCTTTTTTTTTTATATTTGTTAACAATTATTGCTACTATGATATTCTTTCTGTATTCATTTACGTATAATACAGATGAAGGTACCATTTATACTCATTAATTTCATTAATACTCGAACGAATTATCGTTATCAGTTTGCGAATAATTGGGGTTACTGATATAATTTAATTATTTACATCACATACGTAGCGTCATTTAATTGCAAACTGAAATATTTCTTGCATTCTACGAAAATTAATTTGTGTTTAATATAATACGTATTAAAAGGAGATAAAGGAAAGTACAAATACGAAACGATCTAGTCAAGCTCTGTGAATTGAATTACATCCCAATGCTGCAACGTACTCGAATTTTCAAGGATGCCCCGGTTTAAAATCCAAAGCAGATTATTACTCTACACGAGGCATAGCTCTATCTTCAGTGAAATTAACCATTGACGAATTCGAAGCATAGCGCGTGTTTCGCAAAATTATACAAATGGAAAACGGCGGCACGGAACAATAGTCTTTAATTAGTTAAGTGACTTGCCTTAAGGCTGAGTCGCCAAAGCGTAATCCTGCAAGCGCTCAAGGATGCTTGTGATGTTCCTCAAACTTCGTACAATCAACGTATTAATCGATCTTCATGAAAATTGTTGCATATGGAAAATTAGTTGACGCTATTGTACATTAATCACTGTAATTGTATAATTCCGTATAAACATTTTATCGAGACAAAAAATGTAACGAACAAATTCTTTGTAAATAATAAAATAAATTTATAAACTAACAATAAGTTCTTTCCGGGGTTTGTAAATGCTAGTAGCATTATTATTAAACGACGATCAATTTAAATGTAATATTATTTTAGCTTTACGATTACGTTTCAATTTCAATGGTAAACGGCGCTTACTGGTAAATAATATTATACGTAGTAATTGAAAGATGTAGAATTTACACATAAAAGTATTATTTATTATTAGACACCAAAATCTGTCGACTGTATATTGGCCCTTTCTTTACTTACTTAAAATAAATTTTGATTTATAATAATAAACAAAAAAAAGTATTATAATAATATAAATTCAAGTTGTATGTTTTGTTGCAAACGTTATTCATATAGCATTTTTTGCTTACATGGCTTATCGCCATGTAAGCAAAAAATTATTGTGCCTCGAATTTTTTTAATAATCCTCATATTTAACATGAAAATTACACGTGAGGTCTGAATTAACCTTTTAAATTTTTATCCTGCTTACCGAATCTAAAACTCGTCATTAAAACTACTTACGAAACTTGCCACTATCAAATGCGCGAAACTCAGCGACACTCGCGTGCCTCACGGGCTTTGTGAATTCGTCCAGTCAAAGCGACGAAAGGTTAATTATACTTCTGCAACTGTCTGGCAAAATCTGGCCTGACTTCTTTCCCTCATTCTCTTCAAGCCGCATTTGTGGAATATTTGAATCAGTCATTGCGAAAGCGGCATAAACTAATATCTCTTCAAAGTACATGATAGTCGAAGTGTCGCGACTGTGTTTTATTTTTATGAAACACGATATTTAATAACGGAAAATATTGTAAAAACACGACTCATCGACTTTTGAGTTATATCAGACATTTGCTACATTCGTTCCACTTATATACCTCTTGTATTTTTTTATATCCACAATATACAAGAATGATACAGATTTCAAAATTATATAGATTTCCATTTATGTAGATTAAAATCTTTCCATATCTTTAACTCTCATATTTTTCTTTTCTTAAATAAAAAAATTTTTGTTGTGCCTGAAATTTTCAGGACACTTTGTATTCCTATTTTGTATTTCTATATAAATTAGTCAAAATCCTTCCATGTCTAATATGTATATTCATATACTCTTTTGCCAAATTAAGAACCGTGATTATAGAATTACCAATCGTAAAGGCAGATTAATCTCTCTCTCTCTCTCTCTCTCTCTCTCTCTCTCTCTCTCTCTCTCTTTCTCTCTCTCTCTCTCTCCCTCTTAGATATGATAACCCTAGTCGTGACTAAACTTTCCAACACTTATTTTATTTTCTTACCTTCCTATCCAAATTTTGCAAAAATTGTTCTTATTATCTACCACAATAGTTTTCCTACGTATGTATATCCCTATTCCCGCAAAATACATAAATAAGAATTAAATAGATTTCATTATTATATAAATTTCTGTTTATTTAAATTAAAATCCTTATTATATTTAACATCGTATTTAACTTCATGTCTACATTCATATATTTTTTTCTCTTAAAAGTCGTTATACTTGAAATTTTCAGTTCAATTGATATTCTTATAATTCTTTGCATTCCTGTAACAGATTTCTGGAAATCTTTCTTATCTAATATACTCATAATCCTTGTTTTCTCAATTAAGAACCGTCAATCTTTCAAGCTTACTTTATATTACTATCTTCTTATCTAAACATTTGAAAGAATTTTCCTCATTACCGCAATATTTTTTTTTCGTGCGGCATGTTTTTTTTATATGAATTATTTATAAAAAGTACCTGCACTCTAGCTTCCGAAAGGTCTAATCTCATCGCCAGTTCTTCCCTGGTGAACACATCCGGGTACTGAGTGTTCCCGAAGGCTTTCTCAAGCTCGTGCAGCTGATAGGTCGTAAAAGTTGTACGCGATCTTCGCACCTTGCGTGGTCGGTCGGACTCACCCAGACTTAATGGATCGTGCAGTGCGTCGTTGATTTGATGATCGCTCAGGTGACCGAGCTCCATATCGCCACCATCAACCACAGCATCGGATGATGTCGCGTGGTCTGAAATCAGTGATACAGTAAACTCTAAAGTGCTTATCGATTTCATCTTGATTTCCGCTAAGAATCCATTTTAACGAAAAATTTTGACAAAGAACATTGATGATTGTCTAATATGAACCTATAGTATATACGTAATAACTTTCCAGTCCTTTACTTTTATGAAAAAAAGAACACGATTTTACTAAAAAATAGAAATATGTAAAAATATTTAGAAATAGGTAAAAGTCTTTCGAATAATTCCGCATAATGTTTACATAAAACAGAAAATATGATTTTATATTTTCGGCTATGAGTTGATGGGCTGTAAAAAAATTCCCAGGGCCGCAGATACGCATCACCATGTTGACTATAAAAATAATTATTACGTAGAATGTTCAAGCTAATTGCTAGAATATTAAAACTTTTTACAGCGTTGCTATTATACTTGAGCGTCCCATACAATTATTTTGACAGTCCAACCAAATTATTTTCATACTGTATCTAGTTAAATTTTTAAATACTTGAACAAAATACTTCTTTCCATGCACACACAATAAGTCATTCGTATATGAGTTAATTTTCATCATTTATACGAATATGTAGAAATTAGTGAATAATTTTTGCATGTATACTTTGGCATCTTTAGAAAGTATTTAAATGGTTGTATGTTTAAAAAAGGAAAAAAAAGGTAGAGACCATTATTACTTATAGGGTTCCTAGGTGTTCCTAGTACTTCAAAGAAGAGAAACGCACGGGATGTCAAGATACTATCGTGTGTTTGTGTGCGTGGTGTACTAATTGTAAGATTAATAATAATTTAAAACTAATAATAAAAAATATACTACATCAATATATTTAACACAAAATTTGTTAAACATACTTTATAGATCCACGTGTCAAATGTAACGCGCTGCAATGCGACGGCAAATCAAAGAAACTTTTATAGCTAGTCGAGAGGAAGAATCTTCCGTAAGACGCGAGAATTTGTAATCCTCGAAATTTATTTGGCGCATCCTCGCCTGTTAAACGCGCGTATATGTCAAACAGTACGTCCGATACTTGAGCGCGGGAAGCGATCGGGAGGCGATTAAGCCATATCGCTCGCGTTGCCAAAACGAAATTGTCGTTTTGCCTGATATGCCAACTCTGGCGGCGGTGGCGGCGGCGGGGAGATACGGGCGCAATTTCATTTTTAAGCCGCACAACGACCGGTACCGATATAACCGATACGCCGATGACGTCCGATCGGCGGATTTGCCAATTTTTAAGCCTCACCCGACGCTTCATTCTCTCTCTTTTTTTTTTGCACCGCTCCATACATCTGGCGGCGCCCGCGTGTACACGCCCGCGAAATACCCTACAAATGTAAGTGCGCACATTATACGTATGTGCTCGACAGTACTTAAAAGCCGTCGCTGTCAGTGATTAGCAAATATCACGAGTGCATACTGCCCACACCCTTCCACACTCCTTCTCCTCTCCCTCTCGCGATACAGCAGCAAGCCTTGCAACCCTCTCTCCCCCATGCAACGCATACCCTTCCGGGCTTTCTACAATCGCGCCCGCCTCGTACCCCAGTCATATTTCCTACCATGATCATACTCGTTTCGTCTTTGCGCAAGCATTAACGAGGGCTTAAAGCCCTATTAAAGTAAACTACACGTAGACATAGTAGTCGGATATATGTAGATTGTCGATTCGTTTCAGGTGAGAAATCGAATCGTGTGATACGTTGATTTTAAAATAAATGTTTCTTGCGATCATCTTAGGATAATCATGTATGAAAGATAAGAGCTATTTTATGATAAAATAGTGAAATCTTTGGGGTCTCCGAAAGTTTTGAGGCAAAATTAATTTACCAATAAATTGAGCAAACTTATTTTAATATTATTATAATTTATTAATAAATAGAAAACGTTTATTTATATATTATATTTTCTGTATTTAAAAAAAATTTAGATAATTGACGATTACCAACGACGATTATTTCAACGATTTTGCTATAAAACTTGCAACTCTACAACGGTCAAATCGATACGCAAAAAAAAAAAATGGTTTGAAAAACGCTCGTGCAATGCGCTTGATATTGCATGAACGTTCAGATAATAACAAATCGGTTGATCTGCATATAATTTCAAAAGGCACTTGACGGCGTTAAAAATAAATTCATCGTAACGAGTTTTAAAAATGAAGCTCGCAGGCAACGAGCCATCGGCTCGTGATGCCGCGAAGATATCACACCGAGTGCGATATTCGCGTGAGCAGAAAAGCGCGGAAATATCTCACGGATTCTCTCCGCAAAAATACATCGAGGTAATGTCGCGGCGAAAGCAATGCAGCCGATAAAAATCGAGCATCGCAATAAACCTTGTTACCTCTTTGACACTTGTAAGAAGCGATATATTGTGTACGTATTATATATATATATATATATATATATATACTATATATACGCGTTCGTCACAAATTGCCACGCGATTTATTATTTCTCTTTGAACTTTCCCTTGTCAATAATCTTGACAATAATACATGCGATCTTTCTCTGACTTTTTCGTCTTTTGTGAGACAAGCATCTTTCTATAGGTCTCTTACAAAATATCGAGATGCTTTTCGTGTGGTCAAACTTGTTTGCAGAATATTTGGAATGGCCTTTTTTCTTAAAAAAAAAAAAAAGAAAAACATAATATTACTACAATTCACCAACTATCAGAAAATATTTGATTTCATTTTTTTATTTTATCTTACGTAGCCGTAATATTTTATGTAAGTGGAAATTTTACGTAAATGGTATACTGTCAAATCTACATGTTGTAAAAGACTCAAACGTTCGATCTATTGATGAAATCGACATAGATTGCGCCCTCATTACTACCGCGAACTAGGCTAATTATTAATTAGCTGACTATATACAGCTCTTTAGATTAATATACCTATTATAATTGGATAACGATCTGAGACCGAAGCGGCAACTACAAAGCTACAACTTCGTCTATATCCGCTTACGTGCACATACCTCGACTAGTTTCACATTAAATTATAATCTGCTTCGTAAACGTTTCCCTCGAAATCACTTCACGTTACGCTGTGCCATATCTTCGAAGTATAATACCCAGTTTAATAAATAAAATCTATCTCACTGAATGTTAAATAGAACGATTAATTTTTATTTATAAATTAGCTCTGATCGTTCGTCATTAATTAACTTGTTGTGTTTAGTCAAATATTTAAATACCGTTTAACTATATATTAAATACCCTTTAACTATATATTTGTACGGTATGAATATAAAATAATAAATCTGATCTAAAAAAAAAATATTACTTTCATCTCTTTTCAGTAAAACTATTTCCAAAAAACCATGCAGATGTCTGTTACTTTAAAAATATCCTCCCTCCCTCTACAATACAAATGAATTCTATCGAGAATTGCCTAGATCCTATTTTTCTTCTGGCCCTTCATTATAATTTAGTTTACTTATACCTTGGATTTGTTATTTTGAGCGCTTCAATTTAACAAATTCGTTCGGCAACCGAAAATCTTTTGTAATCTTTTCGAATGACCATGAGATCATACGAAGAATCCCAGCAACACGCATGCACATCCTTTTACGCGTTCCGACTCGGACTAATTAGACAAGCATTTACTACTCGTGCGTAATAATGCTAATCCTACTTTCGGTGTCGATACATAGCCAGCAGTTGTGATAGGATGAATCGGGATACGATCGAAAACGTATGTACG
The DNA here is from genome assembly GCF_001594065.2 of Cyphomyrmex costatus. NCBI lineage: Eukaryota > Metazoa > Arthropoda > Insecta > Hymenoptera > Formicidae > Cyphomyrmex > Cyphomyrmex costatus. The sequence continues at coordinate 219,816 of NW_017275653.1, forward strand.
CCGTCGGTGGCACAAGCACGCACGCACGCACGCACGCACGCACACATGTACGCATACATATCGCACAGAGAGAGGCATCGTCGTACTAATCCAAGCTGAATAGAGAGATTTCAATGTTTTTATGCTGGGGCACAATGGAGTACCCACTTGATGCTTAGCTCTCCAATGCTTTTTATTAAATCTACGGTGCGCCGACGCCTGATGTGGACCAGGCGACTGAGGCAGGGTAGGGATAGTCGAGAGGGTGAGGCTTGCACAGGGCGAAATTAAAAATTTATTTACCGTGCCGATCGGGCACATGTCGCGAATCATTACATCGTGAAGCGCCAAAGAACCGCCTGCAGGCATGAAGTCATCGATGAAAACGCCTGCATAATTATTGAGATGATGGAGGGGAATAGCAACGATTCATAAATACAAATTAATCATTTTAACAATCCATGAAAAATATTAATAGGAAGAATAATATTAGTTGTATGATATAATCAGTGGATATAATTTATATAACATTTTAATAACAAAGTTTTTAATCTTCATTGTTTTGTGTATCTAAACGCTTATACTTAGTCTTTTAAATTTCCTCGACCATATGAGCTTTTTCTTAGAAAATGGTATTATCTAAAAGTGTTATTCTTGGTATCACGTTTATAAGCGGATCTTAAATTCTTTCCATTATATGAGACAATTTCAAAAATATAGTAAAACATCTATGAAAAAAATCATAATGTATTAATATTATTATAATAAATACATAAGAAAAATCGTTTGCTTTTGTTTACACATTTTTATTATATTGTAACGAAATTAGAAGTAATGTATTATCTACCTAAGAATTTCTCGAGATACACATATTGTCACGCATCACGTTCAGATTCCCTCGTAGCATGGACAAAATTTTACAACTCTGGCATTTTGCTTAATTAACATTTCTTAAATTGTAAAAATTGGAGGAAAAAACAATCTAAGTTTTAGGCCGAATGTACAAAATAAATTTGTCTTGTTATTACAACTTGGATTTAGCATAATTAGAGAAGAATGAAAAATATTTTTGTACGGCCAGACCAATTTGGAATCATCTACCAATAGAACAGCCGTGCGCCTATGCGTCTATGCGGATTATACGCCTAAGCGTTAAGCGTTAAAAGGGATTTGCGATCCGTTCAGTCGACGAAATATACTTTCGTGAGACAGGAGCGGATTATAAGTGGCCGAGGACTTTATGTTGAAAATCTAATAAAATCCTTTAGAAGACTTACGTTAATACGCTGGCCACGAGTGTTCCACGAGATAAAATGCGACGAGACCATAGGTTTTCAAAAAAAATATTGTGAAATGCGCATTTATAAAAATGTATAAAATACAAGGTCCCTTAGGATTCTCACGTAAAAACGCATGAATTTAAAGAGAAGATATTTGTCTTGAATACACTGGAATAATATGAGTAAATAGACATGTCATTATTTAAATAAAATATGCATATTCATTTTTGCAAAAATGAAAAGTATAGATAATCGTATAAAGTATGTTATATTATTAATACTTCATAATGGTCCCTGTTGACTCAAATAAAGATTCGATTCGTGATTTTATAATCTGATTTAATAATTTCAGCAATAAAGCTGTTTACTGACGTTTTCAAATTATTACAGAACTGCCGTGCATTTTTATTTCATATTAAATTTTATTTTACATTATATAAAATTCCTAATTCGTATATCTTTTTGCTCTCTTTTTCTTTCTCTTTCTCTTTTATAAATATATAATGATTATAAAATAATGATGATGTAAAAATAAATGTAAAAATATCTACGGCCATAAAATATCTACAATTATTATAGCAAATATAAATATGCATATGACAATTGTACCATTATTTATTTTCAGATACAAACGATTCGCCTGAGAATGTACAAACACTGCAAGCATACATAAATTGCGCTTCTGGTAATTTATACATTTATTATAATATCCAGAACATTGTTCGTATGATTATTTTGTTCTTACACGTTACGTGTCACATTTCTGTATTTATATACTGCACAGGAACAATATACGTCCAATATATGTATATGTTTGCGTGTCTAACGTCGTGCTGTAAATTCGCGTTACAGCAGTTATCGTTGATCGCATATAAATAAAAAATTAAGTAAATCCTCCAGTAAAATATATTCTTCACGAAGAATGAAAAAATCCAAGATAAAAATATTATCGAGCCGACTATTTTAAATTGTAACATTGAAAATAACGTTATCGTTCAATCATTACAATTATAAGATACGATCTGAAAATCAGGATGCGTTTGCACGATACTCTTCGTTATGCATTTTATCATTCTCTTAAAAACTTTTCAATAACAAAAAACATGTCAAAAAAACGACATTGTTCGTTACAATTGTTTAATCTCAATATTTTCCTGAATGTTCAAAAATGATAATTTTATTTAATTGGAAAAATTAAAAGAAATAAAGAAAGAAAAACAAGAATAGCTAAAAAAGTAAGTAATAGAAAGAATCATAAATAAATGTATTACATAAAAATGAACATTTTATTTTCAAACGTACCTAGCAATAATAAAATAATTTTATCTCACTGAGTTTTCTTCAACCACACAAAACACACACAACACACACACAACACAACACAAACCAAAATAGATAAATCATAAAATACATATAAAATAAAATTATAAAGACGTTACATTTTAAAATACAACTTACATTTATTTCTAATCGACACCTTTTTATTGTTTATCTTGACCTTTTATCTTTCTATTAATATTACTCTACAAAAATAAACTTTGTATCTATATTCATAAAAAAATCTATTTTTAAAATTATAAGTGTTATTAAGTTATTAAAATAATTATATACTTCTGATTATTTCTTTGAAGCTTAAAAGCCAGAAATAGCCTCATTTACAACAGTTCATAAAGTAAGTTATTGATCGCAATATTCTTCTCCCTCTCTCTCTAATAAGACAATATTATTATATAAAAAACGACTCGAGCGATAAAAGGCAAAAGCGTGTTCGTGCATTTAATAAAAACGTGGGGTACAACGATCGCCGTTTGTTTTGTTTGCCCATAAGCCACGGTTGTAGCTCAACCTGTACACGTAACAATGTAGTTCTTTAAACTTGATAACACGGTTTATCACGCCATGACGATTCTGCAAAAGTGAACGCATCGAAACAATCCGCCGTTCGTGCGCCTCTCCGCAATCTAATCACGCGCATGCAATTTACTACTCGCGTGTCGCAACAACGTGTAGTAAATTCACGTTACACCGATCGTCGCCACAGATTCTATAACCCGCGACGACCTAATTACGTTACGTTGCCTTTAATCGCACAATCCTAAGATTAGCGGCATATTCTATGAGATTCATATCTTCCCTTATCGTGTTAAAGTTTGCAATTCTTTCAATCTGCAGTTGAAGTTGTAATTTCTTAACTCTCTTTCTTTTGAGATTAAAGTAAATTTCCGTATTTTTCTTTCACTTGTTATTTGCACGTTTGTACGCTCTCTTTTACAAACAATAAAATTCTGGAGAAATAACTATAAAAATATTAAGAATTCTCAGCAATTTTTTGTCGAGAAAACTAAAATGAATAATCACTAACATTGAAGATTAAATATTACTGTTAAGGATGACCTTATTTTTATATCTATATGAATAAGATTCCTTATACAATAAATATATTTTAATGGAACTTTATTTAGCCTTTTTTTTCAAAAGTACATATTAACAGAAATTAATTACAAAATATGAATGATAATATATAGTGAAACAAATATATTTATCTTAATTTGTAAACGATAAATATTTATTTTTATATTGTTTATAGTAAATTTACAATTAATTTCTGTTAATGTATATACCTTTGAAAAAAGAGAGAGAGAAGAGAGAGAATAAATAAATTTCTATTAAAATATACCTGTAAAGTATCTTTTTACTTAGATATGCATGTATCAAAATAAGGTTATCTTTATATTAACTTCGAGAACTAGCTAATGATCATTTGAATAAGTAACTATTGTATGGTACACTTTTATCAAATAAGAAGTCTATTCTTTGAACTAGTATACACACTAATATTTAAAATAAATATTTAAAGTTTAAACGAAAGAGAGAGAGAGCGAGATATTTTTTTTTAAATGTAGTCCAGGTGATAAAATAAGGCAAATATAATAATCGCATTTTACCAAGATGTGTCATCTTAAGATAGATACATAAATTAAACGAATAAATAACAAAAGAAATGTAAAAATTTTTTGTTAAAAGCTCTTTTTAATATAACTCCTATCTCATAAACAAATTGAAAGTTGTAAATATTCTTTTCTATCCTGTATGATGAATATTTTTCGAAATTAAAATAAAAGTTTATATTACCTAATCTAATGTATTCTCTGTGTTAATTTGTCATTTATTCGATCAGTGTTCGCTCACCTCTAGATAACCTACTTTGTTGTAGTAAAAAAAAGAGCATGCCCGACGCTGTATAGTATCGAGGTAGTAAAATCAAGGTAGTAACGGACTTCCTTGTTAACGAGTTAAGTATTCCGAGAGCGAGTGAAGTTTATCGATCTTACGGTCATTACAATCATACACGATCGTTTTGTGAACGAAGACGTGATTGTTTCATCAAAGTAGACGCGTTGTAAATTTCAATTCGCGAATATATATTATTGACCAGTTAACAAATAATTACAAAGAAAAATACTTATATATGTAGATATAATTAAAATCTACATAACAATAGAAACAATAGGAACGGAACAAAAAAATTAAATAAATAAAATAACTAAAGATTTCAGGGTAACAAATTAAAATAATGTACTTTTTTATTTTGAAGTGTCATTTTTCTATGCAAATAATATTTTATATAATACGAAATAATAAACAATTGATTTCGAGAAAGGATAGAATAATTTATCAATAATGAATGTTCACAATTAAAATCATAATCAATAATTGCAGTAATTCTTAGAAATATTTTTTTATAATTAAATTTTGTCAGAAGAAAGTTAAATAATGAATGTCTATGATTAAAATCATCATTGATTATATAGTAATAATGTTTAAACTTTCACAATAAAACTTTGTCAGTGAAAAAATTTAGAGTTATGTCATTATATTGTAGATATTCACATTTAATTCTATTTCAACGATTATTTTTTTCTTTTGCTTCTTAATATTACAGTATAATTACATACAATGTATGTCTGTTACTCTATTTAATAAAAAAAATAGTTTTATGATTGAAAAATTTATTTTAGTCAACACATTGAGTATAGAGAATACTGTAAAAGTTCCAATTCACTCACACAAATAACTTGCGCGTATTTCTTTGAAAGAAAAAGAAAGCTACTTTGCCGTACCTTCATCTTTGCCATGACCCAGTATCTGATCGATGCTGTACACATTTTTCTTCTGATTATAAGTCTGGGCCATATCTGAAGTACCTAGATGTTGTTCTCCTTTGGAAATCACTGGCGTAAGTTCCCGCGATTTGCAAATAAATCGCACTACTAAAGGACAGTCCTTGACCCACGAAAATCACTGGCAAATCATAGTTTTTCCCGGGTGGCACGCGCGCAAATTGAATCTGCCGCCGAGTCGCGTGTGCCTCCGTCGAATGCGTTCCAGACGGAAGAGGATACGCGAAAGGAAACGAGCGAACGAAAGAAAGCTAGGGAATGAGGAGAGACAGGAGGATGCCGAGAACGTCGTTCTCCACCTTCACGACTCAAAATGCGTCAATCGACGGCGCACCACGCACTGGCTCGTCGGACATGAAAGCAGCCCTTAATATCGCGTACATCAGCCCCACCTTGCAACCCCTAACACCGCCATATTAGCCCCTCGGCCAATGGGAACGCGTGCTTTTCACCCAAAGCCACCCCGTAATCGGAGGCTGAATGAAGCCTGGGCGGGGAATATTTTGCCCTTTCCGCGTAAATCCCCGGATTTTTTCTGGTTCCCCTACCCGTCTCACCCTCCTACCCTGTCCGTCCTCCCTCTTGCCGTCTCTTCTCACTCTTTCAACCCTTTCCTCTCCTTCTACATTCGATCCATCGGCCGATGTTCATCTTCTTCGTTTCTTCTGTCTTCTTCCTGTCTTCTTCGTCCTTATGCGTTCTCCACATCACTTTCTTTCTCCGTTTCTCGTTCTTTTCTCATATTTCCATTTTCTTACACAATTCTTTTTATCCATTCTATTTTCCTTGAGACGCCGAATTTGACCGATTATGGATAATTCGATGATAATGTGTTGTTGCACAATTTTATTTTTAATCAAAAATCTTATACTTTAATTTTATATTAATATGTAAAATTATTACATATAAAATAATAAAATTATATAGATAATCTTTATATTTTTAAAGACAAAAAATAAACAATAGTATTAATTTTTAACCTTAAAAATACTAAACAATATAATAAAAGTGATAAAGAGAAACGATAAATTTTAATTAAAAAATTGATATTGTTTTATACATTTATCTAACAATGCATCTTAATAATCCTTCTCTTTAAATTTCCTTGTTTTAATTTTGATTTATAAAAAATTTAATTTCTATTACAATCTATTAATTGACTGAGGAAGATTTAATTGAAACGTTTTTACATTTTATATTTGTTGAAAAACTCGTTTTAATTTTTTTTTCTTTAAGTTTTATATTTTTATGAACCAGTTTTTATCTTTTGATCTAATTATTTGCTCGTTTCTGATCTCGCTATAACTTTTAATATAGAAAACAAATTACATATTCTCATTTGGAAAATAACTCTATTCATAAACAACTCATGAATTCTGAGCAGTTTATTAATAATATATTTATAAGAGCATATTAGAAAACAATAATTACTGACAAATAGATAAGTATTACATAATGCTACTAAATAATGTAATAATTTTATATATCACCACGTCTTTATATATTAAATTCGAATGTTTTATAGATTATTTTTATAGATTATTTTTTATAGATTATTTTAGATTTGTTTTTGATTATTTTTACGTTGCTCAAGACGATATTAGATATTCTTGGAAAAATAATCAAAAAGATCCTTTAAAAAGTTATTTAAATATTTTTCTGAATTATAACCTATTTTTTTTAATCTTGTCTGATTTATTTCTGATTGTACCATGACGCAACTCAAAACTTTTTTAGATATCTTAGTTGCTTTCAGTGTAACACACAAATACACACACACACACACACACACATACACAGAGAGAGAGAAAGAGAGAGAGCTCGACAGCACACACAATCTCAAGTATAAAATTTTTTTAATTTTTCTAAAAACATTACATTCTTCTAGATTTTATCTTACATTATATTGAGTTATTTTTTTAAGAAATAAAAAATGGATAACGCCGCATCATTAGTACCTGAAAATAATTTCAAATTATCGCATGCACAACAGATAGGCATCTAAAGCCCGTATCAGTCTATCGACTTTGCACACCCATCCAACTGTCAACTATGACTGCCACAGATCTGATGACTGCCAACTCATAATAGATAATAGACCGATAATAATAAAGTTCAAACATTAAAATTAATCTATTATATATCAGCAATCAAAATTGGTAGAATCCGTCTACAGAGTCGATAGTTAGATATGAGCTTAACAGACATAGTTCCAAGAAACATTTTACGAGATTTCTCTCAGATCAGAGAAAGAAACATAGTGAAAAATATATATAAAAGGTAACAACTATACAAGTTTTATATATAAAATTAATGTATAAATTAAATAAATTATTTTATAATTATTAGAACTATAAAATAGTTTAACTATGTAAGTTAAATATTGTATAATAAATAGCCTTAATTTTACTCTTAATAATTAAAATGTTTTTTTAAATGATATTAAGGATGAAAAGGGGGGGCCTTTTTTGGCACAAAGTATCTATAAAACTTAATATAATCTAGCACTGTATTTCTTATTTTCCATTATTATTATTATTATTAAGTATTAAATTATTATTATTATTTCTCCGATGCTTTGCATTCTATACCATTCCTACACTTAAATGCTTAAACTTCAGCAACAATTTCAAAGAATTGATGATACCCGGCCCAAATCAAAAATACATCCGCTTTAATCAAATCGTCCATAGAGACTAACAATCAAAATGGTAAAAATTAAAGTTACTTATTGATTTATTGACGTACATTAGTTTATTCAATTATATATGTATTTTAATTCTCAATACAGCACTTGTATAGTTGTCACCTGTACTCTAAATTCTTTGGAGTATAATCTCACACTTAAAAAGATAAAAAATTGAGCCATTCTTTTTGAAAATTCAAGAAGTAGCTTAATATTTTGTAGAAACCTAACATTTCGCGAAATATTGTGAATATTGACAATTATTATTGAAAGAATATAATACTAATTTCTTTGTTGGAGATTTTTCAATACAGTTTGTCTTGTAGCGAGTCCGTGCGACTTAGTAGTTCGATAAAACGAGGTATCGAATCTCCGCATTGATTTGGCCGTACAGAATGTTTGTCGCCATCTGTATAAAGGCGTGGGTGTTCGATCTCGTCTCTGCTTGCTTCATAGGCGGCTTTATCATGCAAATATGGTATCGATACTCGGTTGTTGTGACGATAAAAAATAGATTTCTCAAAGTGCTACTCCGATATGACTAATAAAGTCTTCAAATAAAATCACAAGAGTACATGACATTTATATCAAGTTATCATTATACACATATGATAATATATATGTATAAATATCTAAAACCATTTATTTCATGTACTGTATGAACGCAAATTCGACTATATATTTTTTAAGGCATTTATGTTATTACGCGTATAAAGAAACATTATTATCTTATCACGATGAACTATTTTCATTAAAATAGACATTGACAAAAATGTTTAAAACATAACAATATACAATGGCTTATTTTTTAAAAATACAAGATTTTTTGGAAATATAGAAAAATATTGACAAACTAAATAACAGAAATCTTTTGAGAACCTAGAAATATCATACAAAAAAGAACAATTTTATTAACCACTTCCAATCGTTGTTAGCAATCTACAATATTAATAGTTTTGATAAATGTTTTAAATTAATAAAAATTTCTTCTTTTTAGTGTTCCGATGTTAAAAGATTATCCTCATGACTTTGTTAGTTTTATTGTAGAAATGTGTATTAACAGAACTTCTAAAATCGAATTTTCTCAGGTAGAACTGAACTGATAAATATTTCTAAGATTAAAAATTTTCAACTTGCACATTATTAAAAATATATAAATTTGATTTTATGTACATATAGTTTTGTAAATAAGAAAGAAGTTAATGATTTAAAGGCAAGAGTCAATAAATATATTTATCACTGTAGCTCCTGCTGATTTATTCTTGTGAAATACATATACTATATATCGCATTGCAAATCACAAAGATACAATTGCAAAATGATAATTGCAGTGTAATTCCTTTCAAATAGTTTTATTTTTTAGATTTGGATTTTAGAGAAATTATTTGCTCCAATGTCTGCTAAATAAATTAAATGCGCATATTCATACAGTACAAATGCAATTCAGTTGTTTTTTCAGCAATTTGCAGTAACGAACACGTTGAAAAACTATAGCGTACTTATAGAATCATAAAGAGTTACGTAATTACGGCATGTGAATGCATTATACAGATTTTTAATGCACTCATCGTAAGCTTATCTCTTTTTGAAAAACTTTAATCCTTGTAACGCACGATTTCTCTGCAACTCCTATCGTAAATAAAGATACGAAGTCATTTTTCGTGAATTAAGTGAGCAAAAATTAAATGACTTCATACGTTTGCATACCTAGACTGATTACGACACCGTTCGGCTCCTCGTTTGCGTGGATTCATGCCGAGATGTATGAAACGTTACCATACACATTTGCGCGCGCGAAACAGTTTCTCTCATCTTTATCTCTCTCTCTTTCTTGCTCTCTCTCTCTCTCTATCTCTCTTTATTCCGTTTATCCTATAAAAGTCAGCAATTCTTGGGGCTCGGTTTATCCGACGAGCGGCGTGCCAGCCGACAAAGCCCGGTTGCGCCTCGGGGGCCAATAACGCGACGCCCCTGATATACAACCACGAAAGAGCGGCGTAAACCCCTTTGCCACCCCTTACCGAAGTCGCGTGGCAACTTTAACAGACCGTGTCTGTTAAATCGCGTTGTCATCTCCAAAAGTGATCTACTTCTTTGACTAAAAAAAAAAGCGATTTATTTCCTTCAGCTGGAAATATCGCAAAAAGCGTTTTCGTTAAAAGATAAAAAATATAGTTGCGTTTTCGTATAATTTGCTATAAAGGTTTTTAAGACATTTCGAAAGTAAGGTATAAAATAATTTAATGTTGACTAGTCTAATTAATAATCATAGATTAGATTATTGAAATTTAATTAATTTCATATGATAAAAAATCCTGATGAAGAAAGAATTTATTGTTTTACAATTTAAATGATAATATTAATAACGTAATTTGATTCTTATCGATATACTTTAACTCAAATGATCAAATTTTTATTTTTAATGTAATTTAATTTGAAGAATGTTTTCTATGCAAAATATACATTTCATAGAGTAATGTTGTCTATAATAATCGTATATAATATAAATATTATTTTATGTTATATTGTATAATAAAACTATAATTAGATAATTAGACTTTTTATTTCCGTTTCAACACGTGCTTTTTTAAACTCTTTATTCCCTTTGACCATCGAAATCTGAACTATACGCATTACTTATCCGCACGGTCTCTTCGCCTCGTTTATCTCATGAAATTGAGTGATTCTTCGTTTCATCCGGCGACAACAATACGCGGCATAGCCTCGGGGACCAATAACGAGGTTCTTGATACTCTGTCCTCCCTTACAGAATCAGCGTTTTCATTCCCCTTTACGTTGTTGAAAGAAAGCTTGCGTCAATTTGGGACATTATCTCATCGCGTTACACTGTTGAAGATTAATTTCACCATTTGACTATATATATGTCTACTAATAAATGGATCTCATAATTTTTTTCAGAAGTGTAAATAAGAACGATTAATAGATTTGATGGAACGATGCAAAAAATAATCTTGTCAAAGTAAAACTGCTCGCGACAATATATTTATTCAAGTTATTTATAGTTTAAATAATTTTCAAAAATCTACCTATTATTTGAAGTTTAAACTACAAAATTTGCCCAAAAAAAATTGTAAGAATTTTATTTTTGCATTTGTAGAAATCGTTTTTAACTGATTTTATATAAAAATAATCCGCAATATATATGAAAATTGTAAGTTTTTACTTTCTAAACAGATCATGTTCTTATCAGTATTAATAAAATGCAATACAATTGCATTTTCAAAGAAATATCGGCGGTTTTCTCCCATTATCTAATTATCCATGTATTATATGTGTGTGTTTGTGGGTTGTATATATAGAATAACACACAAAATTTCGTGCCATTTGTAAATATATAACATTTGTTTTAACAAAATTGATATAAAGTTAATATACAGAGAATTGATTACCGAAGCCTGAAAATTTGATAAATGACATGATATTTCATGCGCCATCGCGAGTGTATTATACTTATTGTTAGATACATTTACAGAAGCAACGTGCAAATTGTATCCATTGTAAATTTGTTTCTACGTCACGTCATGTTCCACTAAATAAATTTAAATAAATTTGAATTTAAATGTTTATTCTCTATCAGACGAGTGGACGCGGGACACAGCCGAGACGGCAAAATCATCTCGTGGCACGTGTTTCGACAGCGACGCGACGCGACGCGTACGGATGCACGAAGCGATCTAACTCTTAACACTCGTCGTTTCACGTCAGTTATGGACGTCGGTAATTCCCGTTGGAGTGGCGTTTGATCTTCGCGCCGGTTCGTCGAGTCCATTGTGAATTGTAGCTTCCTTTGCGTCTCGATTCCGCTTCACTCGTCGTTTTCCGCGCCGCGAGCAGCGAGCCACCTCTCTCTTTTGCAGATTTAATGCCGCCTATTGTAGGGCCCCGGTGGTACCTTGCATACCATCCTCGTCTGCTTCCTGCCTCACGCTCCTCTCCTTCGAACGTCACCACGTTTTCGTCCACTTATCTTTAATTATCCGAAGGTGTCGAGTCTTTAATTTACTTCTCTTTCGCCCGTTTCGATCAATGCATAATTTACTTAAAAAAAAAGAAATTATTATCTACAGCAGCATAAAAATTATTATTTATAACAAAATAGAAATACTAAATAGGATAGAAAATGCGAGGAATTAAATAAAAAGAAACGAGTATAAAGGGACGGTAATAATGACACGTTGAGTTCGTCTGAAAAATAGCACCCGTTTATTCGTCCTCCGCGGATCTATGATGTGACAATTACGCCCACGAGTTATCATCCCCGAGCGGCAAAAGAACTTCCCTTACCATTCGTTCGCGCCTACACGAGTAAGTAAATAAAAGTAAAATTTTTCAATAAAATTTCTCTATGTATACAACAACGCTCTCTTAGATACAAAAATAATTATTAATAAGGTGCACGAGAATAGAATGCGATTCGATATGAAAGAGCATGTGACGTGCCATAATAGTAAAGCGATGAAAAACTGTTATTTTGTTACTTAGCTAAGATCAAAGGAACATCGTCCACTTATCTTTAATTATCCGAAGGTGTCGAGTCTTTAATTTACTTCTCTTTCGCCCGTTTCGATCAATGCATAATTTACTTAAAAAAAAAGAAATTATTATCTACAGCAGCATAAAAATTATTATTTATAACAAAATAGAAATACTAAATAGGATAGAAAATGCGAGGAATTAAATAAAAAGAAACGAGTATAAAGGGACGGTAATAATGACACGTTGAGTTCGTCTGAAAAATAGAAAATGTAGATTCGCGCGCGGAACGGTGAGTTCGAAGGAAACACGCGGACAGATATATACACAGGGATCGACAAAGAGGAGAGATTGGATGCAACGAACGGCGACTACGCCGCTGCTAAATAAACTGAAGCCTTCTCTCTATACAGCAGTCCGGGGAGAGGGAGAGGGGGGAGGAGGAGGAAGGAGGGTAGTTGGAAAGGGGGTCGCAGGAGGGGGGGGGGGTTACTGCACACCCCGGCGTGACTGCGGGGATTTTATTAACTTCTGCACAACGGCGGCGCGCCGCACGTCTCTCGCTCGGAGCAGAAGAGAAAACGGAGCAGACCTCGACCCCGACACAAACAGCCAAATAAAGAGATAGTAATTATTGTGTTTGTGCCCGGTTTATTTCTTCGCTGCTGGCGCTCGTCCCTCGAAACGATCCCTCACCTCACCCCCATCCCCTCCTACCGCTCTCCTCACCTTTATCAAACCGCTGTGCCATCACCTCTCGAAAGGTCGGAGTAATACTTCCATCTTTCATACGTTTAACTTCGGAGACACGGGATTCGTCTCGACTAAATCCCAGGCTCGGCGTTTATCACAAACGATAAAAATTCGACGTCGAGATCGAAGGGGTTTATCGGATGTAAAAGAAAAAAAAAAAAGGATGGCGTATCGAATCCCGCTTGAGAAAATAAGCTGGACCGTAAATAAATTCAACTTGCAATTTTTGTGACTCAGAGAGATGACTTGCGTTTGCCAAAATTACACGCCGAATCGTCGACCGTGCAAGATTAGAAGTATCGGACACCGGCGGAACATTCGGAATGTCCGATCGAAACCGTCAGCTTTGATCCGTTGTGGGGATCCAGCATCTCGCACGTGGCTGAACGCTCCCCATCCTCTCGGGGATGCCGCCATTCGCGTCCTTTTCGCCTCTCTTCGAAGCCGCTGCTCTCTTCGCCGTCTTCCCCTCCGTCACATTCACGGGGAATTCCAAATGATCGCGAAATAACTGCTCACTTATATCAATTCACCGACTGCTCTTTATAAAGACGCATTCACGCGTGCCATCCGCGATCCTACCCCTACGCACGTCAAGGACTCGCTCTTCTCACCCTCCCGTGTACAGTGACGGATTATCTAACAAGGGCACGTATGGAGCCCGATTTCGCAGAGGAGCTTGAAATAACGAAACAATAATTTCAACTCTTAGTTTCTGAAACTGCATTAATTGTTAGAAGAAAAAAAAAACCAACAATAATATTCAGCCAATTCTCTTCTCTTCTAAACTTTCTGCAATTTCTTCAGTGAAAGTGTCAAAAAGTAAATTGCGCCTTAGGCCCTCTAAGTGCCTTAATCCGTGACTGCCTACACACCGTCACTTTTTTCTGCTCTTTTGGTGGACGATGTAGGCGGTCCTCCTCTCTTCTTTCAGCGCGTAATCCCCGAAATGATCAAGCCCTCTCAACGACCATCATCCACCCCGATGCTTTTTCCCTTCCTTTCTCGTTCGGTCTCCTTTCAGCCGCGTGGAGTAACAACGAATCATCCCAGTCAATTATCTCGAACGCAACGGTGTTCGTCCTATTGTCGCGCGCTAATTGCCCTTTGAAACATGCAAAATTGCCTCGATAAGCTCGATTAAATTACGATTATAACGCGACGGGGATGATTTACGTCGATCGCATAATTCGATGTTCGTAAATTCACAAGTGAAGCATCGCAATCGATATACAAAGTAGCATTAAAAATTACGAAAGCTGTTCAATTTCTAATCTTTACAGAGCAAAAGTCTATTTTTGTTTAAATCTTATGATTCTTTCTTGACTAAAATTTGTCATAATTCATTATTTTATTATATTTTTTTCTCACTATATGATATTGTTTCAGCGTCACTATATAGCTGCTTTTCTGTCTAAGTTTTAAATAAATGGAAATGGCATATTGAAAATTGCTGAAAAAAATTGTATTGCGTTAATAAAGATTTTACATCAAAGTGCGTTTCTTATATTTACAAGAATAAAATATACTTTTTAAGAGAGACGTTAGGATTTGTATCAATAATATGATAGTAACATACAATTGCATTAAAATCTCAGTCTTTAAAAAGAGACACGCATTCTTTAATATCAGGATCTCCTGTTACTCCACGATAGAGTGGGGCGTTCTATAAAATTGCTCAATACCTTTTAGCGACTTAATCGAACAGGATAGAAGCAAAATCCGCAGACACCGATTACGTATTTGAGGGCTGGCCAATAGAGGAAGCAGAAGAGGCAGAGGATCGGCCTCTCGAAGGAAGGAGACGGTCGTTCCCGAAGGGATTTCTCCGGCGGATAACGCCGCGTGCGATTCAGGAGACAATGGCCAGAAGAACGGGGAGGAAATATAATTGAGCGATTTGAGACGCCGCCTTGGGAGAGGGTAAAGATAGGCGGGGACAGGAAAAGAGACAGATCCGGCCCGATAAAGTATAATTATTTTCCGATAGAGTGGAAATTATTCGGGGACGAGCCATCGAGCTATTGACGATATTCATACTTTTTATTAAATGACTCTCTGACCGTTTCTCCCTCTTTCATTATTCGCCCCGCGTCCTCAAATATCTTTCCGTTCCGACACTTACCTCGAGATGCGATATTACACACGGTACAAAGAACTTTAGATCGAAAATACCATTACGATAAGCGGATATAATTAGTTGATACTTGAAATTCGCATATTTTTATATTCGGAAGTTTTACATAAAATATACTATATTATTACACTATTTTATCGCAATGACTATTTATAACCTCCTGTTGTACGTAGCTATTTCCATAGCTTTTGTATGCATAACTAATTTTGTTAAGTATTCGACAATTGTGAAGTTTCTGAAGATTTTAGAAGAGATTTGTTCTTTGTAGCTAAACCAGTAGACACTTGTATTTAAAAGTAAAATAGATATACGTACATTCAAAATTTGGCAAAAGCGAGATAAAGGTATTAATGCAACCAGAGAACAAGTCTAATAACATCTAGTACAACATAATTTTTAATTGACGAGTGTTCAGAAATCGCTCGAAAAAATGCTTGTGGACTGAAAGAGAATAATCCTCAAAGTAACAACAAAATACGGCAAATACATTGGAGAGATTTTTCCTCAAAGCGGCGATAATGTCTCGCGAGAATGCGCCTCGCATCAGTTTTGTAGTATCTTACTTTACGAAGGTAGGAAGACCCCGCCCTGCTGATGACACGTTGATAATGATACTCCGCAGCTATTCACGAGCGAGTAACATTGTTAACTTTGCAATACGGGAGAGGGGTAATCGCGGAGGTGGGCGAGGTAGGACGACGCGGACAGAGAATGGTAGGAAGGGGGATAAAGCGACGCAGAGAAAGCGAGATCTCACCCATTGTAAGGCAGGGGATGATAATAGGTTGACATCTGCACTCAGCAGCTCCGGTTCCAGCAGCTCGTTGGAAACGCAATTAATATTCGTAATTATGCCACATCCCCACCTACCGCCTTTAGTCGCCTCTCTCCTCCCCCGTCGCTCTCTCCCGCCTCGACCGGGGCACGTTTCTTACTCCTTCGTTATCTCCCTCCTGTCGAAGAACGAGATTTAACGAGATAAGTTGTCATCGCGATATCTGCCTTTCTTTTCCTTTCTTTTTTGTTTTGTCAGTTGCTAAGGAAAATCCGGCAACGATTTCGTCTCAAACTTTCGCAACGACGCGATGCCCGACGGTGGTTGCTTCAGAATTTATCTTTATCCCCTGGCAATAATTTTGAATTAATTACGGACAAAAATAAACAGAAAATTTGTTAAAATAAAACGTAACAATGTATACGTATATATCTGATTTGTTAATCAACTAATATTTAAAAAAAAACTAATAATATTTTAGATATTAATTCTCCGGAGATGACATCAAAATTGGTAACAATTACTGACGCTGTAAGATCCATTTAATTTATGTTAATTAAAAGGCACTAATTAATTTCAAAGGACCGAAATAAAATAAAATATAAATATTAAGTACATTTTAATAAAAGTACTCCAAATTTAGATGTAACGTAAAAAATTGAATTAAATTGACATTTTTTACAAAAAAAAATTTATTATATTTCTTGAATGAACCTAACAGATTCGCCATCAATCCCAGAAAGATATAATTGAGGATTAACATCTATATTTTTATCTTTCTAAAATTAAAACCAATATAATGAATTGATTTTTTTATAATTGTCATTATCGATTTATTTATGATTAATTCACTACATATTATTATTATTATTTATTTTTCACTCTGTATAATATAATATAATAATTGAATCATTAATTTTTAACGGAAATAATTAAGTTCATATTATACCACGCATTCGAGATTGAGAATTGCGAAGAAAAAATTAGAATTCAACCAATCAGAACAAAACAGATCAAACTTAAAATTATCTGATCAAACTCTATAATCTCTAATTCGCAATCCTCAGTCTCCGATATGTGTAGTGTGAACTATATATGTATACGAGCGGCAAAGAACATGCAATTCAACATATATTGATATAGAAAACAACCGACATAAGACTTACAGGATATTCCAATTATGTGTTTGTGGAAATACTAATCGCCACTTATAATACTGGCTGATACATTTAGGATTTATGTGCGGTATTGAGGTGACCCTCTATGTGTCCTACTACCCTTCTAAAAACTGTCATGTTCAGTGCACCACCTGCCGCTTGATCTAATTGCAGACGCGGAAAATAATCATCTAAGGTCAATAGTCACAGATCATCCTTATTTTAAGATTATCTTGAATAATGTCTTAAGACACGCTAAAATTGCTTTGTAATTAGTTCTCAACAGGTCTTAAGATTATACTTAAGATGGTCTTAAATTAAGAATCAACTTATATCAAACACTCCAAATCTTGATCTCTATCTTGTGATTCAACGCACAATGTCACACAAAACATGACAAAAGCACATATTGTATGTAATTGCTATATATTTATATTTTTTCTTCTCTTCTCATATTTTGCCTATCTTTTGTATTACATTATATTTACTGTGTCACTCACAAAGCCTCTGTGTAATTGTCCAGTATTTAGCATCTCGATCACAATACACCGTACACGTAAGGAGTATTATTGATATTATTGTGCACGCGTCACTGTTAACAGCATAAACAGTCTTCGTGGAAAAGAAGTCTGAAAAAAAGGAAGAAACGTGCGACGTTAAAAAATGCAGATATGCGTTTCGTTTTCACGTTATTCAGTCTGTTGCTGCAAAATATATAATCTTAAGTGGCAAGTGGGTGAGAGGGGAGGAAAAGGGAGAAGGAACGATTCAATGGAGCGGAAATTACGCAACGGAATTTGCGACTTCTCGTCCACCGTAAGCCCCCGCTGTCCAAATAGAAAATGGATTAAGAGCATCGAGGTACAGTTTCGAAGCGGAGTCGTAGATATTATCGGTAATAGCGCAATTATGATAATGGCGGGTAATTCTGCACAAAATTCAGATAGGGAGAAAGAGAGAGATGGAGAAAGAGCGCGAGCGAGAGAGGAGTTAGCTGAGGCCGGGAGG
The DNA here is from genome assembly GCF_001594065.2 of Cyphomyrmex costatus. Taxonomy (NCBI): domain Eukaryota; kingdom Metazoa; phylum Arthropoda; class Insecta; order Hymenoptera; family Formicidae; genus Cyphomyrmex; species Cyphomyrmex costatus. The sequence continues at coordinate 238,266 of NW_017275653.1, forward strand.
GCGAGGGAGTGTTGCAGGCGCAGTGAGAGAAGGAGATAAACGGGCGAACTGAGACTGCTAATGAAGGAAACAGTTAGATTCAAACGGCCTCCAATAATTATCCTGCCAGCCATCCATATTATAGTCTCGACAATGCACGAAATTGTTCACACTTCCCTTAACAGTACATCTAACGCTCCGTAGTTCCTGAATGCCGGATGGAAAAGGGTGGCTGAGAAAAGGGGACTGGCGTTACTACTCGAATTCTTACGACATGATCGTACGGTATAGTCTGCGATGCGCCGCTCTGATGCAGTTTTTCAAACACTAATCGAATATTTAAAGGAACATAATAAACATGTACAAATTTTTACGACGCCAACTGAAACTGACATATTTAAAATAGAGAATATCACGTCTTTCTAATCGTCAATTAGATTAAGTTACATTGTGTTATTAGCGAGCATTAATTTATTATGTTGCATCTTATAGATTGTATTACTTTACATCGAACAATAATAAGTGATAATCTCTTCGAGTTTGCGTAAAGACTTTTTAATCGATCCAATAAAGCAGAGAATTTTACAGTGTCACAATTTTCTTAAGCCGCTTTCTACATTTAGAGAAGGTGATACTTGACTATTTACAAACATAATTCGATTAAGTTTCTCGCACAAGAAAAGAAACCTGAAGAGAACAGGAGCTCGATCGGCTAACTCATGCTGAAAAATTGAACCACACGAGATGGTATATGTCGCAATCGTATATATCACCCCTCGGTTTCACCATATACTATATTAAGCTTCAGCCGCGACTGCATAACTTAGAGAATATAGTCGCACCGATGAATGCACGTCGAACGATCGTGCGGACCTGCAAATTCATGCCATTTAGGATTGAACCTCGAAGCCAGAGGCCCGGTCTCGCGGCGTTGATGTGTTGATATTAGTAGAGCTAATTTGATAGTTTAATCAATTTCCGTAAGCCGACGGGAGTTTAATAGTGATGTCATCATTTTCAACGGGGCACAATGAGGTTAATCTCGCTCGACGAGCTAATATTCGGAGAGTTAATAGAGTTTCAAATGCAGGCAGGGCCGTTATTTGCCCGCATCCGTTCGCGAGCATACACGTACGTCGAGGTATCGAGGCAACGGGAAGGGAAAAAAGGATAAATCTCCGCAGCCCCCGCGCGCTGCAGGAAGATACCACCGTCTCAGTAACGGTAAATCGCGATCTGCGATGATTCGTCACGTTAAATAATCGCCATTGTAAGGGTAGACCTGGTAAAAAAGTGAAAACCCAAAGTTCGATCGACGTGCCTCGTCAGGCAATACATCGCATAATACAATCCTATTGCAATTTCTGCAAACACAAAACGATTGCAAACGTTTTGTTCTAAAATATACGTGAACAATTAATATTTGTATACATATAATAAAAAATCAATGTAACAGGATCCAAATGGAAAAAAAAACATCTCTCTTTTTTACAAAAATAGATCCTTTTCAATTTAAAGAATTTAATAAATTTGACGTTAGGGAAAATTTAGTAAAAATAGAAAAAACAAGAAAATGTATAAATTTAGACAAAAATCCGCGTGGCAATGCGTGAGCGAAAGCGGCTACAGAATCGACGGGGATTACACACGGGGGTGGAATTAAAGATTCGCGAGTGTGTTTCGCAGTTTTCGTTCGAGCGGCCCTGGTTGCGAATCCCCAAGCGGGCATATTAGGTGGAGGTACGCAGTTAGGCAATAACCGCTGTCAATAGAACCCGACCTCCCCTCCTCCTCCTTCTCCACCTCATCATCATCCTCCACCTCCTGTCTCTCCTCCTTCTCCTCCTCCTGCTCTCCTGAAGTGGCCCCCACTCGAAAATGCTACTCGCTAAATTAGGTAGGTTATATGGGTTTCGTTTCATTTGCGAGCAAACTTTAATAAACGCTAAAATTGCGTAAAAGAGCAAGGTTTTCAGACGGATGGATCAGGGTCGAGCTGATCTCTCGTCGGAGACGGTACCTACAAATACGGCGAACTGTGGCTAAAAAATCACATTATTACATTCTATTAAACGGTAAATATGAGTATAGCAACAAAACTTTAGAAAATTGTGAGACAATAATGCACTAGAAAGTAAAAAACGTGTGTCACATGAACAACAGTAAATTACCGACGTTATGCTTAACTGATATAATTAAAAATTATATAGATAAAAAATAAGATAAATTATACGCAGATATGTCTTATGTAAAATAAAAATTTATCTATATAAGATAAGAAATAAAGTTATACGTCGTTTAATAACATTAAACATAAATGTCTAATTTATAAAAAAAAGCAGATGTTTTAAAATCTTGAAGAGCGCATTTATTTTAAATTCACAACATATTAACATAATTTGAGAAAGTAGTACCTTTTCTGTTTAAGTTAAAAATGAGATGGAAATAATGTATGTTCTAATAATCTGAGATAAAGATAAAATGAAGCTACTTCTTCATCTAGATGGTTATATAAATAATTGTAAATACTGAGATGTGACACTGATACGAAGCAGGGTAATTTATCACATAGCAATATAATATTTATATAAACATAATTGATCAATTATAAATTAAAAAAAGATTATTTAAATTAACAAAATTTTCATAACTTATTTTTTATTACATATATTTATATATTTTTCAATTTATTATTTTATGCTTCATTTATTACTTCTTTATATAAAAAATGACAGTATATTTAATTTTACATATTTGTATATTATAATCTATATATTTTTCAAAAATTTTGTATAGATATAATATCTTTTAAACGCGGCATTTCTTGAAGGAAATATAATTATATTAATTTAATTAATTTCTTTTTGTATTTAAATAGAAAATGAGCTTTAATTTTCACATTACCATGAGTGAGTTTTGTCTTCATCGCTTTATTTTTTATAAAACAGTTTATATCTAATTATTTTGAGTTTTTATCAATTATTTATAGAACTATTTCTTACCTTTTAAAAACTGTACTATACATATATAATACTTATAAGTATGCACATATGTGTCGTACTTGCTCAAACACACATAACAATTACACAGATTATAAAGATTTATCAGAAATATTATGCAACATTTGTTGTAAATATTATGAAAACGTTTTATAAATATTGTAATCCCGGTAAAAAAAATTAAACGTCGCAGAAATTGGCGCGGTAGCTTATCAATTTATCTTTTCCATAAGAGCGAAAGAATTATTGGCTAGATAAGTTTGAAGGCCTATTGCACACAAAACGCGTTTATCTAACGATTATTATATTATCGAAAGTTGAAAAAACAAAGAAGATTACAAATGCTTTAGTTGTTTAGTTCACGCCACTGTAAATGCTAATAGTGCTGTCATCTAGTTTCCAAACTTGTAAAATACACATCACCTCTCGAAATTATGAACTTATTTGTAGATATCTGCTCTACCTACCTATGCCTCATTTAACTATCCAGTCATCGATTACTCAGAGTACTGCATTATTGACCATACCATAGAAAAATATGGAAAAAATATATATATATATCCAGACTTCGATGAGCAAGAGACTGTCCGGGACCCTATCGATAGTTATAAAAATTTACCGGTTTTTAATGCGTCGTCTATAATATAAAGAGTAAGCTTTTTTCTCACATAATTCAATCTGTAATTGATCAATTTCTTATTCTTACTATTGAACGTTGAAATCGTTAAAATCTTTATTAATTTGATAAATTGTAATTATTTCAGCGATTTATTTCCATCAGAAGCGCCATAAAAAAGTAGATACTGTGTAGTTTATATCCACTTCTTCAGAGGGCAGTAATCACGGAGTATTAGAAAGGAGTATCAACTCCTTAGCTTTTTCGTTCTAAAGCCTTGTGTCTGCTTGTGTCCACGATGCTAGAAATCGGTCCGAGATCTCGGATGAAGAAAGAATTAACAAATCACATTTGAACAATTTGGTCACATGACCAATGTAATTGGTCAATTTTTCCTTGCATATTAAGTGAAAACGAGTCGCAATACTCCTGTATATTATGGGCCTTCTACAATAAGCCATAAGTCATAAATCGGAAGTAAGAAACTAAAAATTGACGACTGTGATTAGTCCATTTCTAGCTCATGATTTATGATTTGTGACTTACGGCTTATTGTAGAGGCCCATTACACACATGTGGACATGAGGTCTGTTCGCGTTGCTTGCACTTTTTGCACTTACCATCTTCGCTTTCTTTCTTTTTAAAGCCGAATATACATCTATCTCACTTTAAGTGCAAAATTATTTGGGGATTTCATGCAACGCGAACAGACCTATTGTTCTACCTCCACAACCGGAAGAAACGGGGTTCTCAGCGATGAAAGCGCCATGAATTCTTGCCGCTGCGGAGCTTACAGTAAACTGCAGAAGTTGATACTCCTTCCTAATACTCCGTAGCAGTAATGCGCGGCATTTTTTTTTGCGATTTACGAGAAATAAGCTTATGTGACTTATGTCCTCTTTTAGAATTTTCTCTGGTTGGCTGGTTGTTGCTTCCGCTGCTTGAGGCTTGACTGGTTTGACGCTTGCTTCTAAATGTACATACATACATACCTTAAAGCTCTATGATCGGGTATTCATAGTCAGTTCTTATTTGAAGACTGTCTTAAGTATGTCTTAAGATGCTAAAGCGGCCCTCTGATTGGTTCATAACTCTTCAAGACTGAACTTAAGACGGTCTTGAATATAAGAACTGACTTATGAATACCGGCCTATGTGTCTTCGATCGGTCCAAATTCTTGGATCCAGGAATATGTAGCCAATCAACATGCAATTTTTACGGAAAAACGGCAACTTGATTGGCTACACAATTCTCGGTTCGAGAATTCTAGCATCATAGACATAAGACTTAAAGGAGCGATGTAAACTAGGCCTTTTATTTCTTCTACAGTCTGATAAAATCTATCAATGCGACAGAGTATTGTCAACAAATGGTTATGTTACGCTCGGGTGTACACAAGCGAGTGTGAAATATTCCTGATCGACAATGAGCCTTGTAGCTTACGATAGTAGTGATGAGAACTCAGAAAATGAAGAGAGCGAGGTCGGAGAGTCAAATATCGTGAATGATACGGATAACGATACGACCGAAGCAGTAACCGTACAAATAAGCACGAAATTATCCTTACCTGCTCCGAAAGTAGTTTCACATAGTACAAATGATGAGGAAGAGAACGATGATGCGGATCATAACTTACAACAACTTCTTAATACCTTGCCAAAACCCAGAGATTCCACTTCTATAGGAAAAGTTGAGGAAGTCGATGACGATATTTTATTGAAAAAAGAAACGGAAAATCAAGTCCTGAAACCAGCAAAGAAGCAGATAGTAAAAATATCAGTGCCTTCCTTATTGGAGGTATGTATGTATGTGTGTGTGTGTATATATATATATTTAAGTAATTAATTTTATCAAACATTTGTATTATTTCCATACTGTATCAGTTTAAGGATCTTGAAGAGGAGAATGAGGACAAGCCAGCCAAAGTCATACAACTATCACAAGTAAGTTTAGAAAATATTCTCAAAGTAAACACCTATAGATACAATTCATGAATTATTGATCATTATAGAAGGGCTGTGGACTGTTCTCCCTCTTGACAGCGCCAAAAGGAAAGCCAGCAAGCAATAAGACTTTAATACCTCAGGTTGTTAAAAATACAGTAGTAAAAGCCAATATACAGCAGCCAAACACAAAGAAATCCAGTTCTAATCAAAACAATTTTAAAGTAAAAAAGCCAACCTCAGATAAATCACATAATGAATCGAGCTCGGATGAAGAAGATGCAACAATAGATTTCTTTGGGCTGGCCACAAGTGAAGATCTGCCAGACAATTCCACAGGTGATAATCCAACAGAATTACTAGATTCAACATTGTCTTCGGATGATCTTTTACATAAATCAAATACTAAAGTTTCACTCACAAAACATACAGAAGATCATACAATACACAGCTCTTCTTCTATCAATTCTGATGCTTCAGTGAATGGCCACTCGAGTAAAACATTAACAAGTAATGTTATAAATTTACCAAAAGAAGAGATTTTATTGAAAAATAAAGCAGAGGTTGGTCCAAAGTTACCTATCCCTGAACAAGAATACAACGTCGACTTAGAAGGTAATGTTGCTTTTGATGAAAAAGCAATTGAGTATCTTTGTGGAAAACGGGGTATAAAACGCAAGGAAATTGATGAAGCAGATATAATCGAAATAAACGGGGAAGACATAAAACCAGATGAACGAGAATGGTTGGTAAAGGCATTAACGGAAGAATCTGTACACAGACCGGTATCTATGCAGAGTGGTGGGATAAATTCTCAATCCAAGAAGAAACATCAGATAACTTATCTAGCACATCAAGCTAAAGCCATGGAATTGGAACTCAAAAATCAGTGGTCTCAGAATAGGATGGCACGAAAACAAACAAAATCGAAATACGGTTTCTAAATGCAGATTTATACAAGTTTTTTTTTTAATATTATACACATATAAACGATCTTTTATTTATAAGCTAAATTATAATGGCATATGTACAAAAAGTATTACGAATACTAGAATATATCAAAGTTTATTATTCAGTTGTATTTTTGAAATGTCATTAAAACTCAAATTTACTCTAACAATGTATCTTTTCCAAAAATATCTGTTCTAGATTTTTCTATTCTTTCGAGCTATCTGCCTTTTTATTTTTAAGATAGATATCTGACATTTGTTCAAAGAGTATATAAATACTGAAATATATTAATAGTCAAGTTTGAAATGCAAATCTCGAGTTTACTGAGTCTTTTCTAAAAATATCTGTTCTAACTCTTCATACTCTTTCCTTTTACTTTCTAACAGTAATTTAGCTTGCAGCAAGTTTGGTGGTAAATTCTCGTATTTAGCAAGCGATTGATTGAGATCTGCTAATCTGCTTGTCTTTTCCAGGTACAATTTAAACTTGTTCAATATTTTTTCCGAATAAAATTCGTCAACTTGCATCTTGCTTAAATCTGTTTCCAATTTCTCTACAGCTTGCTGATACTCCTTTAATTTTGTAGACAGAAAAACCTTATTACAATACATATCATTCTTATCCTCCTCTGTAACGTCAATAGAGTTCTTGAGAGAATCGACCGCATCTTGAAGATGATCAAGCTTTGTTTGTAACTTTGTACAATTTCTAAATAATTTATCGTACTGTATGGACATCTGCTTCTGTTCTCGCTCCCATTTTTTTTCCTCTATAATCTTTCGTTCTTTAACTACCTGCAATGTCATTTCATCAAATTCGAACAGCTTTTCAGCTTTTAGAATCGAAGATACTGTCTCTAAATCTTCTTTTATGTCGTTAGGTAATGTCTTGACATCAAGATTTAATTTAGCTGATAAAGTTGCCATCTCCTTTGTATATGCAGCATTTTCTTCTGTTGTTTCCAATATGGCTCTTTGTAAGTCTCGAAGCAAAGAGACTTCATCGGCTGACATATTTTTTTTGTTGCATTTTGCAACACCAGTTGTAATAACTGAGTTATTGTGTGATGCTACCTGTTTTTAATTAATTACTAATTAATGTTTCTTACAAGTTTTAGCCTTAATTATTAATAATAAAGTGGTATAATTAATAACTATTCACATAATAAAACTAAAATTGCTAGGATTGTGTTATATATTTTAAAAATTATACAAAAAAGTCTATACAAAAAATATATACTTAAACATGTTAAGTTTATACAACTCTTTTATGTAAACAATACCTATGTTCCAAAATTCACTGCCAGTGCTAAAAATCTATAGTTTATATTACATATATGTTTTCAGCATTGGCAGTAAAATATAGTCAATATATAAATAATGTAAAATATATGAAACAAATTAAAAACTTGAAGGGCAAAGAGCCAGTTATACAACAAAGCAATTTTATTTTAAAAAATAAAATACAAACATTTCGACACCGAACGGGTCATTCTCAGTGAATACATTATAATAGCGAAATTATTGAAATCTGTAAAATATATAATTATTCAGTATTTTTCATATCTTATAATGTTGCAAGTCATTACATTAAAATAGTCAAAACTAGTCATCAAAAACTATCGGTAGCAAGACAGCAATAATCTTATCAAATAAAAACACAGAAAGGTGGTAATCCGTGGTAACATACAGTATTCTCTTAAATTTTGAGCAAGAACCCATAAACTGCTTACAGTTTACACAGATACACAATAGACAGTTTATATTGTATACACATAAAAAATAAACTATTATTATATTTTACGCGTAAACGTTATGATTATATTAATCTCATGATCGATTTGCAATAATTATTAATAGTAAAATTACATTCTTAATAATTATTGATAATTAAGCTAATGATATTATATTATTTTATGTATGTACACATAAGTAAAATTCTGATACCTTTGAAAAGATTTACTCACCTCGCTAATGTCCATTTCATCGATTGTTTTGAGCAGTTTTGATCGTTTTGATTTAACCGTTATTGTTGCGTTCAATGAAAAAAAGCGAAAGATGTCACCACTGTTCGAACGTCACTAGAGACACTAAAGATGCACCGCGGTTGCGTCAGGCCGCCGACCGATGGCGCTACCATCGAGGGCTGCAAGCCGAGTTCTGCCGCACGTTGCCGGCGATTATTGCCGGGAATGCCGGGTTTGATTGAGTTCTTGCGATGCGAATCACTACGAATTCAATTTTAAAACGTGATCTGGCCGTATCGTCCTCCTTTTTCGTTGTTTGAAGGCGGGAGCCCGGGAGCCATTAATTAAAAAAAGGAAGAAGAACAGGGCTGCAAACGGATTGGAAATCGCATCACTGGGTGAAAGTGGCCTTAACCGCCCTAACTAAGCTCCACAATGTGGAGCTCAACGTTCGACACCTCGCTAACCCTCGCGCCTCATGAAATTCGCGATATAATGATGCGCTCGGAGAGGAACGACATTACTATCAAGGAGATGATGGAGGACAGCACGGTGACCGGGGCGATTCTGAAGGCAAACGAGCCGTGGCGGGAGGCTAAAGCCAAACTCTACTATGACTTCCTTCAGAGCGTGCAAGCGCACTTCTCGGAGGCACAGGTCTTTGATGCCATCGCGGATTTCATACAGAACTGTACTGACACGCTGGACATAATGAGAGGTACTGCAAATATTGGAAAAAGTACAGTAAATAATTTATACCGTTTTCCAGCCTCGCAAGTAGATACAATCTTTTACAATCAAAATAGAGCTTTGTAGCTCTGATTGTAAGAATAAATCAAATATAAGTAAAATATCTATATGAGCCTTTGAGTTGTCAGTACATAAATAATATATTTATAAGACAGTAAGATATAATTTGCAAACAATTAGAATATACTTATCAAATGAAATTAACTGTAAGCGTTTTGAATTATGTTCGGTACAGAAGCAAAGTATATACTAACTGAGTTAGCATATTTTTTATACTGTTATCTGATTAACAAATAAAAAACATAGGATTTTTAAATTTAAAAACAATAGGAAGAAAAAGTTAGTCAGAATTTTATGTACAAAGCCTAATACACAAATTTAAAAAAAAAACGATTTAGTAAAAACAAAAAATAATTAAGTTTTTGACATTGTTTTTAATTTAATTGCATACACACTAAATTCCACGCTTGACTCTCAGTAATCTATTTTCCACATTGTTTTTATTTAATCATTTTGTAGTGAATATAAAGTATATTAAATTTTAAGCAAAATATTTATTAAATCTATTCCAACAGGTATGCAATCAAAAGTTGAAAATACAGAAATAGCAGAAGAAGAAATTTCTTTGGAAAGTGAGAGGAACACGTGGAGACTGATATATTGCCTCTATCAGAACCGTATAAGTAGTAGCGCTAGCTTGTCTACACAAATGGAATATGATGAACCAATAAGCAATAATTATATATCTGAAAAAGATGTTATAGAAAATTTGTTTAAGTCTGAAAGTTATATCAGAGAATATCAATTGATTATTGATTGGCTAGAAAAAAATGCTTTGGATCAAGCGGATAAATATCCATCCGTAGAGCTCTTTACCGATAAAACAGTAGCCTGGGAAAACACAGTTCATCAGTTGCACAATAAAAATTTGGGAATTGCATTCAGCTCATCCAGACCAATGGTATCGTCTTTAGATCCTGATGCACCGATACGAGAGGGTAGGCCATTACATGATTTGGATAGAGAAGATGATGCTAGACTTGAAAAAAGAATGTTTATAGAGGTATATATAGAGACTATAGATTTGTTCTCAACTATAAAATATTTGCGATTCATTCCAATTATTATAATTAAATGTTATCTTTAAACACATTTTAACATCTTTGCTTATTTTTTTAGCAATTGATTTAATACAAAAATAATTAAAAAAATGAAAAATATAATTACATTTAAAAAGATGTGTATTACAGGTACGTTGTGGACGTCTTCAGAAAGCCCAAGCATTGGCCATGCATTGTGGTCAACCTTGGAGAGCCGCATGTTTATTAGGATGGATTCCTAATCATGATCCAAACTACAGCAATCCATTGACCGACACTAAATTACCAATCGAAGGGAATCCTAATAGAAGTCTTTGGAAGATGTGTGCTTGGGAATTGTCGCAAGATAAACGCATAGGTATAATGATTTATTTGATATTATCAAAATATTGTATTACTGAAAAAAGATTGTAAACTATTAGAGTATTTTGTTAGGATAATTTTTGAATACTTTTAAATGCTGAATTTTTTCCTCCATAATTAAATTCAACTGTTTATTTGTAAATAAATATGTATACACATATTTTCCGTACAGGTATATTTTATCGTGCCATATATGCAAGCCTGTGTGGCAATGTCCAGCTACTACTTCAAATAGCATCCTCTTGGCAAGATGCATTGTGGGCTTATGTGAAGAGCCTTTTAGATATCAAAGTCGAATCAGCATTGAGATTAATGATGATAAAAATTTATACAGTTATACCAGAAGAATATTGGAAAAATGAAATCTCATTGGAAGACGCATTCAAAGAGCTGCACGCATCGAAAAATCCAATAATACGTGCTCAGTCTAACAAACCCGATCATTTAATTCAAAAATATATAATACTAGATCAAATACCGAAATTAATGAAAGAGATTGAAAGTATGATAGATGTAGGCGTCTGTGACTCGCAGTTCATTAGATTCCTTGCTCATCTGATATTATTCTTCAGACAAATTGGGAAAAGTACAAAGGATAAGGTAGAAGACAAAGTATTGATGGCGTATGTTCGTGTCCTTATTGAAATGGGCGATCCGACTTTAATCGCGTTCTACACAGCTACATTACCACAAGAGGATCAAATAACCAACTATGCCTCTTATTTAGAGAGTGTTAAAGAGCATGAACAGCGCCAGAAATGTTTGCGTGCGGCGGAAGACGCGAACTTGAATGTAGAAGCAATTACGAAATTGGTGGTGGAAAACATACGTAGGAAAGACGTAGAATCCGACCCAACGGACTTGAAAGGAACTATTACTGAGGCGGACATGGAAAAGATCAATGCTCTGGATTGGTTGATTTTCTATCAAAGTCAGAGAGAAGAAGCTTTACGGCAAACAAATGCGCTCATTAGATACTTTTTGACTAACGAAAAGATTGATGCGGCACGGAAAGCATTTAATAAGGTAAAAACTAAAATTAATTATCATAATTATATGAATTTTTTTTACAAATTTTATCATAATTTATAATTCTATAATAAACATTAATTTTATTATTATATAGTTAAATAATAATTATTTTTGTATATTGCATAGATTCCATCAGATTCAATTGAATCGGTTATGAGCGAGTATCCAACTATGGACTGCACGCTCAATCTTACAATAACTAATAACTTGTCGAAGAAAGCTGCCGCGGCAATAAGGGAATACCTTTGTTATAAAACATATCTTGACGCCCAGGAAGGTTTTGGCGAATGGTTCTCTCATTATCATCACGGTAAACCCACACCACCAGAAAAATTACCCACATACGCTACATTCACTGAAAAGGTTGCGTACGATCACAGAAAGACACAGTACAATTTAGAACTCGAAAGATGGAAATCTACTATGCAGCATCATACAAAGGTACGCAAAAAATGTAAACACATAATGCACAATCAAATGTAAATATAAATTGAATGTGTGTTTGTTTCTTTTGGTTTCAGGCTGTGAAACAGTTATTATTTAATGTTTTATTGTTTCCCGACGGGGGTTGGCTCGTCGATTCGAAGAGTAGCAATGATGAAACGTGCACGCCCGAAGATGAACTTAGGGAACACCAATTGAAAAAGTTGCGTGAGCTTTGTATTCCTAAAGTCACACTTTTGCTACATTCTGTTATGTCGGAAATGAATGAACATGACGGCTGCATTCAGTTGGCTGACGTACTTGCTTCCGAACAACATCAGCTGTACAAAGTATGTATAAATAGTAAAATAACTATTTAAATGTTAATTTTATAGAAACATGTATATTAATATGACACTGTTCTTGTATAGGTATTTTCAAAGGGAAAGTTACGCGAGGTGTTCAAAAAGATTTGTGAATCTTCTCTTGTCTTAATGGACCAAAAGAAAGATCCTTGGGGATATCCGAAGTGAAGTTTAAATATATAATATTGTATAAACCTATTTGTACAGCAGCACACGTTATTTATATTGATCATACACTCGTTGGCCCTTTTGACCGTCGCATTAAATGTACAAACAATCTTTATGATTCTTTTTCTTCTTTTTTCTTTTTTTATAAAACCAGTTTATTGTCAACCACAAGAAGTGAATATAAAATTTGATACAATGTTCAATAATTCGTAATCATAATATATCATATACCTCGTGATTACTTAGATATGCTCTTTTTACCCAAATATTAATAAATGTAGCGCTATCAAAGCCATTAAGATTAATGCGTGAAACGTGCAATGAAACTCATAGTTCATAAAAGAATAGAACATCCTGAGATATATTTCGCGACACTTAGAACTTGGTTTTACAATTAAAACACTTCTAATCGCGTATCTTCATCAGATCGCATAACATAAATTCGCGCACGACAACGACAAATATGTATGTTCCTTTTGGAATACAAGAATAAGAACACCTGAAATGAAACAACGATGCATTCCATTGAAATACGAACGAATGCCATTACATTTAAAGAATAAGTAGTGATATGGTTCATTGCATATTCTATTCTATTGTCAAAGGGACTGATATTTTTCTGTCGAGAAATAGAGAGCAGTCTTCTTTTCATCAAAATTTCCTTTCTTTCGTACGTATGGCTTTGATTTTGAAGATCGGATGTCTTCTAAGTAACGCTACAGATTAACTGAAAAAGAGACATTTATATACGGTACATTACATATAGACTATATAAAGAAAATTAACATTTTCGACAAAGTCTCCTATCTAGTAAACAATCGAGATTTTAACGACGCTCGCGCGCTTTGCGACCGACATTGACCGACTTTTTTTTTCTTTTATCTTACGCGAGATATGTCAAATTACGATTTAAATAGTAAGGATTGACTTCTCGTTACGTGTTTTATGAGACTATGAAACCATGAGCATTAATACATCTTAATAATCTCTAGGCAAACTTTGGAATGAATGAAGAGCTATAGAGATATCATTTAGAAACTTTCTGCTCTAATGCGTATATGAAAAAATTATCATGAATATTTATTTTAAATATATCAAATGGAGATTCGACACGAAAAATATTTAGATCTTAACCGCGCCGAAAGACAACAAAATCTCAGAAGACTTCAAAACGCTACAAAGAACGTCTAAAGCACGTTTGAACATCTAAAGAGATTTCTTTTGGACGCTTTTAGACATTTTTAAACCACCGTGTTATTCACGTGATTCATTTTAAATTAATTCAATGCTTGATGATACACTTGATAGATTTGAGTGCGAAAGATCATTATTTTATCTTTCAGCACGGCGTTATGTAATGCAACAACCTCACAGTGAAAAGAGTGCTAGAATTCTTCGGCATTCTTGCAAATATTTTTACTGGATTTAAACTCGTATAGTTTGTGCATTTACTTGAAACAGGAGATAAACGATTAACGTCTTACAAAGTTAGATAAAGTGTCCGCGATAAGTAGACGATTAGTGAAGTTAGTTGTTAGTTTAAACTAGCCTAACACGTAAATGCTGAAGAAAAACGAAAGGGTTGACAATTTCAACGTTCCTTGGATACAATTCGACACGCGCGCTAGTTCTGCAAGACGATTTTCATTTGCCAAGTAATACTCTCGCTCGCTATGTAAGACATCCTAGCTTTGCAGTACGGAACGGACGCACTTTTCGTATACGGATATTGTAACGGCGTATCTAAAAAATGCTTAAAGATAAGTATCTTGCTTATGAGATTTTTCCAACGAGATTACCAATTTTTGTAAAAATTTTCTTCTTTAGGGATCAGATACGTCAACATCAATTAACATTTTTTTACCAAAATCTTCCTTTACTTTTTTTAAAATTTTTTATATAATATTTAATATTTCAGAATCTTTTTTAGAATTCATACATTTTTCATATATATAATTTTTTATACTATTTCTTTATTTCAGAATTTTTTGAAATTTCTGTATGGCTTAATAACTTTTTAGAAAAGAACCTTGCACTAATCTCATATAAAAAACATGGTTTCGGTCAAATTAGCTAAAATTATAATTTTGTAAATTAAGAAATACTAACGAAAAAATTTCTTTAAAAAATTACAAAAAATAAATAATTAATAAGAATTTTTTTTAAAGCATTTTTATTTATGATATTAGTAGTATAAAACATCAATATTTAAAGAAAATATCAAGAAACAAAAAACAGAAAATATAACATAGCTTAATTTAACAACATAAAATTTACATATAATACTTTTAACTTCGTAAAAAAATAATAAATTTAAATAAAAGTTGACCATGTATAATTTTCTCCTGTAAAAAAGAATATCCAATCTCATAAGTTAATAAGATTTGTTTTTAAATTTTAAAGTTGTGTGGGACTGAAAAAATCTCATTCATCGAAGATCAGGAAAACATAATTTGATGAAGCTTTATAAATCTTTTTTTATTTTCCTGTTTCGTCATTAAGTTAATTAACTCATATTTTTTAAATAGATTTTTCTATATATAATATATAGAAGAAATATATGTGTAATATAGAAGTGTATAATGTAGAAGGAAGAAATGTAATTAACGTTGATGTTGTAGCAACTGTCCTAAAATTGCGATTTCACATACCACAAAAAATTTTGTTTGGGACGCAATACTTGCACAGGTGTAAAGCGTGGTATGATTCGACTGCATCGTTCCGTACATATTAACATATATAACAACGCTTCGTCCTTTGCTTAATATAAACTTTAAAATAATTTTTATCTCAAACTCTTATAGCTATTTATTCCTCTTACCGAGAAGTTACAAGACCGTTCGTACTTAAGCGATTGTTTTTACACTATATTGTCTGAAATATTAGTCTGCGCGTATACAAAGCTAGTTGTACAGTTTTGAAACGTATACAATAATCACGGGAAAACAAGAAATAAAAAGAAAAAAGCTTTTGCAATATTGTGTTATTTTTACGTACGTCAAATGCTAAAGTAATGATGTAAAATGAATATGACAATGAAAGTGCAAAGTGATAAGCGTCGATACCAATTTGCAATTAGAGAGAGAGAGTTCATATTTATCGCAGAACTTCTCTTTTAAAATTTGCGATAAAAATGTATGTATTATATTATTATTATATAATACGTAAAGATACGGTTTTGCAAAAACTTTATGATAAAATTGCTAATCGAAGTATATCAATGCCTTTAATAAGTTAATAATATTATAAAATAATTACACAGTATATTTTCATTTCCAGAGTAAAATTTCAACATTGTTCATAAAGTTTCCATGCGTAAATACAAACTTCGAAAAACGTATAAAATCTAAAAAGGCATTACAATTAAAAAGCAACAAAAGATGCGCTAAGACATTATTTCAAAACTCTTTTGTAAAATCTATCGTTAGTGATTATATAGCTAGTTCTTGTTGAAACCCGCTGCTTATGGAAAATTGTCTAAATTGCGTTCGAAATGGTAACGTGATAAGAGTTTCATTTCTATCTCATCGCACCTCTGTTATTTCACATGTCTTACATAGTAACTGTGCATGGATGGAAGCTTATAAGTAGACCGTTTTAGTAATATTAATTGAAAGATAGATCTAGAGTTGTAAATATTACGCACTAAGTACCACTAACAATTCGAAATCACGTTTGAAACTGTACAACATTAACGGTAATCGTTCGCATACTATACCGGATGACTAATATTTTGAA
Source organism: Cyphomyrmex costatus (assembly GCF_001594065.2). Lineage (NCBI taxonomy): Eukaryota > Metazoa > Arthropoda > Insecta > Hymenoptera > Formicidae > Cyphomyrmex > Cyphomyrmex costatus. Next base: position 254,659 of record NW_017275653.1, read on the forward strand.
TTTAGTCTCCGGAGGCGCTTCCACAAACACGTTTCATTTATCCTCTTTATACGTATTAATGTATACAGTAATATAGCCAAAAAGTTCTCTTAGGATCTAAGCTATTATTTGTTTCTTATGAACTAACAACTTGGGACATCATCGGGCTGCTGCTGGAAGAATGTGATTGAAAATGAAGTACGCATCAACCACATAATTAAAGAAGTAATATAAGGTAAATAAACGCGAGCAAAACTAAAGCACGGCTTTTTGAAATATGTAGAAATTATTAATTATAACAAGATGTATATCGATATTTTTTTTATCGTTACAAGCAATTCTGCAAAATTAAATAATTTAGATAACGATTTAGAAAAAACTGCGTTGTCAAATGTCAGAGAAGATAATCAATTATTATAGTTCTATACGATTTGAACTAATCAAAAGATAAATTTACTGTACATTTTTTATTTAATTTAGAAATTTAATTGAAATATTATCATGAAATTTTATTTGTACTCACACTACGAACGATGTATTTATCTATATGTTATTGTCTATATATGTTAGCTGTACATGTACATGATGCGAATGGAACACTTTACCTATATGTGACTTATGACTTATGTTTTATTGCAGAATAATACACGACTTATAATTTGTCTCATACATTTATATGGGCGAATGATTGATTCATACACATGCAATTCATTATTGTAAATTGGCGAGTTTCGACTATAATTGATCTAAGGAAAGAAAAACAGCTTTTTCCGGGAGCAGCCCGCTTCTATCGATTAGATCCTGCAAGTTGATAATTTATTATTGTCATTCACAGATGTAGGAGTTTTATCCACTTACAAACTAGAATCTGTTACTTTCAAATGGTTTCCTTAGAAAAAGAAGAAATGAACAGATGAAAAATATAGCGACATAGTCTACGTCTCGAGCAAAGATCTCGTTATTGATCGGGATTGCTCTCAAGTATTGTCATATCGAAAATTCAGCGACACAAACATCGATTAAACGATTCTTATTTATTTACTTGTATGATAATTAGTACGAGTCCCTATTTACTTTCTCCTTTTTTTAACGCTTCACCCCTTGTAAAGTTAGATGTAGATGTAATGTAAGTTTCAAAGAATTCTGTTCGGTATATGTATGATATACTTGTGTATGTGTATATACGTATGTAATGAAATACAGACTGGTCTTCGTATGATAAGCGGTTGAATCGCAAAGAATTTGTTGCTGCGAATTTCATGGACACCCCGGCACTTAGGAGCTGGACACACATTTAAAACTTGACATTACGAGAGAGACATTATACTAAATTCACTACCCTAAGTGATTATGTATTCTGTTGATTTCTCTTGGTTGCACGTCTTACATATCCCTTGTACGTTTTGTGATGTAAGTTATATCTGTGAGATAACTGTCGCAAGCAGTCTTTTGAAACTTGTTTTATAATTTTATATGTTTCCTTTTTCTATTATACTTGCGAAAGTTGTTTTTGCTACACGCGCGACAAACAGCATTGCTTAAACAATTACAGTCATGTCAGAACACGCACAAAATATTAGAAACGTAATTAAAATTGTATTGAATATTTAAAGAAATAGTTTTTAAAGAAATAATTCCTTCTCTATATGTGATATTTTTTTTTCTATAAAATATAAACCATAGCTTTACTCATGTAATACACTTTACGCACAAGAGACCAGTTCCAAAGTACTAGACGGTGTCCTTCTGCCGAGTGGGTCCTAATCCTTGTAATTAAAGACATTTATTATTATCTGTACCCAAGGCACATTTACTTTCATTCCGTTTTAGGAAGGTCCACTCTATAGTATATACATATTATAGCATTATTACACGTATAGGGGATAGTTTGTAACTTGCACATCTCACCCTTAAGTATTATTTTTTCTTTACTTTCTTGTACATAATCCACATTTCGTTAATCTCTTTTCTTTCTCTTTTCTCTTCTTTTCTCTCGATTGACTACTCTACGTATTATTGTCAAGTCGACAGCATTTATAAATGTATTTCTTACGTATTATCGTCAATTTAAAGTTATATTAAAATCAACTATAGTTTTGTGCAAAATTTACATTGTACATGTTGATACATCTCTCTCTCTCTCTCTCTCTCTCTCTCTCTCTCTCTCTCTCTCTCTCTCTCTCTCTCAGCATCAAATTTATATCTATATATAATTACGTGTTAATCAGCTCGATTTTAAATATCGTTTTGATATATCCTTCCTCTAAACAATCGTTCGTTATTGTCAAAATTTCATTATTCAGTTCTTATTACGATTATTGTCAGAATTTCATTGATTATTCAGTTCTGATCACGATTATTGTCGGAATTTCATTGATAATTCAATTCTTATTATGATTATTGTCAAAATTTCATTGATTATTCGGTTCTGATCACGATATTGTCAGAATTTCATTGGTTATTCAGTTCTGATCACGATTATTGTCGGAATTTATCCATTTCTAATCTACCTATTTCGTTATTATTGTCAACTCAGCTTTATATGTCAGAGTATGGAAATTTTGCGTCCATGTTCATACATATATATATGTGTATGCGTGTACCTGTGTATATATGTATATATATTATATATAATATATATATCTCATATGTATATAATATGAAATATTCAATCTGATAGGTCTTAAAAATATCTTGCTAATCTTTTACCTTAGAATAGATCTTATATACTAAATACTTTCATACAACCTTGTATGTGTTTTGTCGATTTAACAATCGTACATTGTTGTAGCTTTCATAATTATATTAAATCGATCAGTTTTCGTCGTCATCTTTGTCTTCTATTTTGTTTGTTCCACATTAAAAGAAGGAAACGCAATGATTCATCTCGAGAATAAAAGTGCGATAATAAACGCCACAAACGTCGTAAACGTAGGCAGAACTTGACTGATGCCGTTAATGTTTCTCTGCGACCGTCCCGGATCAACAACATGAATCTTCCAGCCTAGATGTTTGTGCGTGAAACACTGAAGAAAAAATTGTGATAAAAAGGTTGATATTAGAAATCTCTCAAAAAATTTAATAAATTTTAATTAGACTGTTTACTAAATTAATTTGTATCTTTGCAAGTAGTTATTTGATTTTAATTTTTCCTTAATAAGTTATACCTGATAATAGACTAAGTCCGGCGTATCCTGTTTCACAGTCCATACAAGCTTGGCAGGCTCGCCCTTGTTGCATTTAAGTTCAAGTGTTTCGAAGAAGCTCTTGAATGTCTTGTAATTATCTGCGTTATCCACTGTGAGACGAGTCCATTCGCAATAACGGCCGGCTGCGGTTGGCTGAAGATATCCATTGGAATCATACTCTGCTCCAGCAAATACCATTTCCTCCGTTTGTTTTTCTATATTTTGTCCGAGACCACCCTCCGAACTGTCAGTTATATAGAATGGATGATACCTAGATCAAAGGCATAAGAACGTTTCATAATAATGTATTTTTTTATTCGTAATATAACGTTGTCATATTAGGAATATTTTGTAGCAATTCTAATTTTATTTTATCCTATGTGTACATACTTTAAAGGGTACTATCACAAACGAGAATACAACTCACTTAGCGGGATTGGTAGGATCGTTCCCACCCTCCACGATGAAGGTATAAGTTTTTCCTCGCTCAACGGTTATCTCCGGAATTAGTAAATCATTGATGTACCATGCGATGCCCCAAGAAGGTGTACCTATAAATTGTAATAAAAATCACTGATTGAGATTTTTATAGAATTTCTAAGCTTTTTTCAGAAATTATAGAATGAAAAATCTTAGAATACATTAGACCTATATTTTTCAGATTTCATCAGCTGTTTTCAGAAATTATAAAATGAAAATCTTAGAATATATTGGATATATACTTTTTATTTTACGTATGTTAATTAAATACTAACACAAATGTTGATACCTAAAAAGCTAGCGGCACACAATGCATGTTTGCTTGCTTTATTGTTTGCATTTGATTAAATCATCATATCTTAAAATTGGCGTGTCACGCTTTTTTGAAGCCTCTATTCGTTGAGGCAGTTAAAGTAATCCGAAAATGGTGAATTTTGGTAACAAGGAATTTTCGGGGACGCTCTTTTAAAAACATGGTAAAAATTATGATAATTAAAAAAGACTTATCCAATATGGCGGACGGAAAAGATGCGAAAATCTTAAAGTTTTTCGATTTCGGCGAAATTTGAATTAAGAGGACTTATGCGGACGCTGATTTCGAATCTGTGATCAAAATTAGGAAATTCCAAATGGTTAATCTAAAATGGCGGACGAAAGTGTTGCGAAATACATAAAAATTTAAAAATTTCAGCGAAATTAGGTAAATGGGGGTTACCGCGAACGCTGATTTTGATTCCGTGTTCCAAATTTTTAAATTCAATATGGCAGACGGAAATGTTGCGGAAATCAATAAGATTTTCCGAATATGACAAATTTAATAAGACGCAAAGAAATGTAATTATAATTTAAAGCTTAATCGACTATGCTTTGGTGTAAATTTTGTAAGAGAAAATTATATGGTCGTTCAAAAAAAAAAAAGAATCGCGCACGTAGCGCTCTGTGAAGTTGGCACTCCTAAATGCGAATATTGGTAATATCATTATTGCATTCGTTTGTCCACTGTTTGTCCACGTTTGTCCACCCGTTATTTTCTTTGGTCCACCCCGCAAAAAAAGGTAATACACAAAAAAAAATTGTAACATCCCAAAGTGATAATTTTTCATAATTATGTACGGGTATCGTTTGTCCACAACGCGCACGTGATTGTCCACCCATTATTTTCATTTGTCCACCCTATTTTTATTATATTTTTCGTAATAATGTAAAATAATCACTTGGGGGTGTTACAATTTTTTTTTATGCATAACTTTTTTTTGGAGGGTGGACAAATGAAAATAACGGGTGGACAAACGTGGACAAACAGTGGACAAACGAATGCAATAATGATATTACCCATATTCGCATTTAGGGGTGCCAACTTCATAGAGCAGCTGTGTAAAGTTGGAATCTGTAAATGCGAATATTGGTAATATTATTATTACATTCGTTTGTCCACTGTTTGTCCACGTTTGTCCACCCGTTATTTTCATTGGACCACCCTCCAAGAAAAAGTTATACACAAAAAAAATTGTAACACCCCCAAGTGATTATTTTACGCTATTACGAAAAATATAATAAGCATAGGGTGGACAAATGAAAATAATGGGTGGACAAACGTGGACAAACAGTGGACAAACGAATGCAATAATGATTTTACCAATATTCGCATTTAGGGGTGCCAACTTCACAGAGCAGCTGTGTAAAGTTGGAATCTGTAAATGCGAATATTAGTTTTTTCATATTAAAACTGCGGAACTATTTTTTATTTCTAGGTAGAACTGTGAAAAGTGCTACTGGAACTGTTATAATTTTTTTGATATCGACAAAATGTCGTGCCAGCTTCACATATCCTAGATAGTAAATATATGTGTTTATTTCATATCAGGCATCAAAACTTTCGCACGCACCAGTATCACTTTATAACGCGTTAGATAAACGTAAGAATGTTAATTGTGATTTCAAATTTTCTCGGGAAACATCAAGTTGAAAACTACCGTATATTATTAGATAATATGATGACCGCTTTTAAGAATATCGGCGTTCATATGTCATTGAAAATCCATTTTTTACATCACCACCTTCAATTCTTTGAAAAGCAGCTTGCTACAGAGTCAGACGAACAAGGTGAAAAATTTCATCAACAAATCATGCACATGGAATGTCGATACAAAAGAAAATCTCTACTTTCCATGATTTCTGATTTTTGCTGGTCAATTGCTGAATAAATTTAATAGTACATAGTGTAACAGTGGAGGATATTTGTTTATTGCGCGGCCGGGCACGAGCGCACGAGTGTCCGTGCCGACCTATAAACAAATATGCCCCCACTCGCTACATATAGAATTTTTCATTACAAGTGCTCGTCGTAATGTGCCCTATACAGCAACGTTTTTGCGCAGAAGAGTGGGATTAGAGAAATAACTCAACGGCTTGAGATATTGGCTATTTACCGCATGCAAAAGCGTTAAGCTAGGTATAGGGCACATTACGTGCACGCGTGATGAAAAAAATATTAACATGCACGTATATTTGTTATCATATATATTTGACCTCAAATCGCGCTACCTGTATTCCTCAAAATTCATAACTATAAATTGATTCCCCATTTTTGTACGATCTAACTTTGCCAAATCCCTTGGGGAAATGGTAGTGGACCGTGCCCCCGACATAACCAAACCCACGCGACCTTTGGAAAATTTTTGTGGTCACACAGTGTAAGTAATGAGAACACGTTATAGATGTGTTATTCAGTCATAACATGTTGATACCTGTGATTCGTGAGTATCCTCTTTTTGCACCAGTCGGTCCAATTCTTGCACTCAAAATATTCTTATCATTGATGACAGCCGGTGTCCATGGTTCAAGATCAGACGTGATCGGAATATTGTACAAGGAATTTGTACATTCGTGAACATTTCTTGACGTAAAATCGATACGAATATCCTCAGTGGTCTTATCGAATCTCTCATGAGCATTAGCTTCGCCTCGCGCATTTAAAGATCCGATGGCAGCAATCACGCTTGTTTCCCTTTCCGGAATCATCCTGTCCTTCTCTGGTTCATTAGTCCTCAGTGGGCGTGTATACGTGACTATAATTGAAATAAATCGCATTAACGATAATTTCTCATTTCATACACTTAACTATTACGTAATAATTACAAACAGTAGGAGTATATAATCACACGCAGGGTCGATCGTCTTAACGTAAAATCATATGTATTTAAATTCTTTAACAATATAATATGAATTCAAAGACTTCTAATAATCAAATGCTCAAAACTTCTAATGCTCAAAACAATGTGACACTTCTAATAATCATTTTGAAGCCATTTTAATACCATTTTGTTATTATGACTTTTTAATCTGCTTGGATAAATTATTCAATAAAAAATTATTTATAAATTTTTTTATATAATTGATAAATTTAGATATATAACTATAATATAAGCAAAAGACGTACCTGTTGTAATACCATTCTGTCTTTCCCCATGAACAAGTATTGCGTCATTCCTCCCACCGATCCTTTGATCCGGGCATACACCCCTCTTGCCATCGCACTGAGATATGTCCGTCATATAGTAATCCTCGGCGATGAACTTGCCAGTTTTATTATTGTATCCGATCACGACGACGTCACCGCCGATCATCTCGGCCTTACCATCCCGACCTGACAATCCGAATGCCACGTACTGATCCTCTTCGATACGTCCTGAGATCCGAATCTGTACATCCTCACCCTGTAGTTGCCATTGCACTTGAACACGACCATCCAACATTTCTTTACAGTTGGTTACCTGCTTTGGCGCCGGTGTACTGCTCGTCTGACAAAATAAAAGTCTCACATGTAACTTCACTACGAGAAATTATCGTCCATGCGGCAAAATCGTTCATCGCGTTGTACTTACTGGATTGTACCACCACGGCGGCTATTCCATTTGAAAACAGCAACATTATTATAAGAAAAAATATGTAGTAATTGAATGTAAACGATAACCCAGTAAACATCAACTAACAATTATATACTCACACATACATGTCTAAAAGACTTTTGTAAAGATATCTTAAAGACGTCTTTTATAATTTTATATATAAAAAAGATATCTAAAAGTATCATAGACAAGATATCCTTTAAACATGCATGTTGTATGGATAACATTAATGTTATGTTATTAGGCTATTAATTGGTGCTTACTGGAAAATAACATATGTATATGTACTAATAGTTTCATTATATTATCATAAAAACATCGAATTGAGGGTTTTTCGATAATCTATCGCGCGTTTTTAATTACATTTAGTTTTAAGAAAATATTGTTGTTTAAAAATATCTAAGAAAAGACTTATTGGAACAATTTCTATTAAATTTTAAATATTAGATAGTGACTATATATGTTTTATCATATAAAGACGCAAACGTCCTTCTTCACATTGCATTCAATTCGTCTCTATTAAAGCGAAGCTTTTCATCGTGTATATCAAAGAGTAAGGTAGAGTATATTATCATTTCGCAGTAAATGTTAATGAGAGTACATGAGGCACAAAAGTTTGGATCGTAACAGACCGGTGGATTGGAGAACTCATTTTGGTTTACCGTAATTTTCGTTTGGCCAAGAGCCGGAGGGACATCGAGGTCCTTTGGAATTAGAACATGCCCGAAATTGTGTCTGTATTCAACGCACCACACCGCGAGCCAGTTGATGTCGTACACCGTCAAGTTCCCTGGTAAGACGATTTCAATGTCCTCTCCTTGGTACCCTCTTAATGGTACCAAACTGTCAGCAGATTAGATAAGATTAATAATAGTCTTATATTGAATAAAACATTTTATATTAAGAAAGCAAATTACTTTTTCAAATAAAAAGACAGTATTCGAACGTTTATTAAAAAAAAACTATTAAATAAAGGAGAGTAAAAATTTTCGAGGGTTTTGCTACTGTGAGGATCGTTTTATTTTTATATTTTCTTATATTTATATTTTCTTCGTAAAAATCGAAAATAAAAAATTATTCCCGAGCGATAGCAAAAACCTAAAAAAATTTTATCCTCCTTTATTTAAATTTGAAATTATAATTATATAACAATTATGTAATAAAAAAAATTCATTTTTTATTTTTAATGAACGATGTTATAGCTCCATCTGTTTCCAATTCAATTCGTGCATTCTTCTATAATTTTGCGATTCACATATTCTGATTTTTATAATTAAAAAGTAATGTTACTTTCTTAAAATATATATGTAAATGGAGAAAATAAAATTTATATTAAAAAAATAATTGCATAATTATTAAAATGTATAAATAAACTTTAAAAAATATGAAAAAAGAATTTGTTTTAAAATAAATTATACAATTTTTGATATTTATTTACTTCTCATAGAATTGTTTGTATACTAATTTTACTATTAATATAAAAAAATTATAAGTTTTTATGAAAATTATTTCATTCATTACTTTGTATATTGATTGTGTCTCAACTGACCTGCCCTGTTCATTAGGGACTTTGATACCAAAATGGCTGGGTTCAGAGCCATTGCCTACCCAAAAGTAAGCGTCTGGCCCGCCACCATCATAGTGCAAATTTGGAATGTAGATCGTTTTGCTGTCTAGAATACTAATGTTGCCGCTGCGGAGGCCGTGCGCCAATCTCGAAAATTCAGGAAGTACTTGCAATTTCGGTACCTTCAAGTCAGACGGTATGAAAACGTCGCCGAAATCGACCTGAAACATGGAAATAACGTATTTATTTCTGTCTCATATATGATTGCAACGACACACACACCACACACACACACACACACACACACACACTCTCTCTCTCTCTCTCTCTCTCTCTCTCTCTCTCTCTCTCTTTTTCCCTCCTTTTTTTTCTATGATCCTAATTATTTTATAAACAGATGGTATGGCTTTTAATTGTTTCGTACAACTTCTCAAATAATTTTTGTCTTAATACCTTTTTTAATTATTTAATCTTAGTTGTTTAATTTTATATAATAGTAATGTATGAATATTTTCACAATTTTAATTTACATAAAAAAAAGTTAAATCATATATCTTGATGCAATATAATAATAACTACTAAAGTGCTTCTAGAAAAAAGAAAGAAATAAATATGAATAGAATGTTTCGTATATGAATTGTATATTCTAGTACAATTTTTTACATAAGAACATACAACACTCCCATGAGAAAAGTAACGCAAGTTGAAATTTCGCATTATTTACATTCTATCGACCTTCAATAGGAAAAATATAGTATATGTTGAATCCAAATATGAAATAGAAAAGAACTGAAAATGGGAAAAATGACATAAAATAAATAAAGAAAGTTTTTAGACGTCTAACATAACACATCAAAGAAAAATACTGCAAAAATTATTTTTTTAATATTAATCTCTTTTAATTTATTGATCTCAATTACTACTTTTTCTATCAAAATAGTATAAACATTGTAAATCTTTTTTATATTATATAGTCTTCGTAATTGAAGTTATTTTACCAAATCGTTCCGGCAAACCCGCTGGTTTATCCTTTCAAAGGTATGCATTTATATCTTCACGATGTCGTCGAAAAAGTCGATCTATCATCCCATACCCAGCGTTCGAGTTGACGTACCGATGAGAGGTTTCGGCTCGTTTATATTCTAAGTTCCGTCAAACATCTTAGTGAGGAACATGAGAACGCGAAAGAAGAAAATCGAGAAAAGAATGAAGAGAAGTAAAGAAAGAGAGAGAGGCAGAGAGTAAAGAAGCAAGTTATCGGTCGAAAGTTCGTAAAACCCAAGAAACCGATTCCACCCTCCATATAGAGAGTATGGGGCTGCATCAGTTCTCCTTCTCTAGGGAGCATTTTATGGGAGAAAATTCAACGTCCGCGACGATTTCTCAGCTCATTCCAAAACCTCGAACAAATCTATTCGTGAATGGCGAAATAGCGAGCTTATATTATACTAGCCCTCTTCGAGCGGATTTCCTTCGTTTTCTGTCTCGCGAGAATAATATAATCGAGTTTCTGCTAAAAGGTGATCCTCTTTTCAAAAGCTTTCCTTATATACATAAGCAAACTGCTACCTTAATTCTTCGAAATTGAATCTTTCAATATAAAAATATGAAGAATATTAGGATAAATTAATGAAAATTGTTTAACGTTATTAAATGTTGTGCATACATAATCATTTTGAAATAATAAAAAACTTTAGATTTTATATAGCTATAAAAATCATTAATAGGTGCACATCATGTACTTTTATGAATTTTTTTATTCCGTAAATGAATAATTTCTTGAGTAATTGCATCATAATAAATTTATGCGCAATCGTCCAAACCAGTCTAAATGGAGATATTATAATTACGATTGAAAGAGATCCTTGTCACACTCTTTTAATTTCGCATTTCTATTACGATCAATAGCTGGCTAATTAAAATTGGAATGAATTTAATTGAATTGCTAAAACAGAAATTAGATAAATAATAGCATCTGCGAGAGATTAAATCAGAAAGATGTGTATGCAAGAAGAAGCCCGAGCCCGCAAATAGTTCGTTAACTAAGATTACGTCTTTGAAATCGCGATGAGCTATGATTTTCCCTAGAAACAGTTTCCCGAGGAATATGTTCTGGAAGTTACAGAGTACATTTTGCAGAATTCCGCGTGCGGTACACAAATCAACGGCGCGGGAGTTTCTTCGGTTTTGCAGAAGTTCCTTTGTGCAATATATATGACCGTGCGCCAATTTCATCTCTAACAAGCACATCAGATGAAATGGCTGGAAAATTTGACGTTTGCATGTCGTACCCATGCCATCATTTACATTTATATATACATATTCTCGAGAAATGCTCTGCTCGCATCCTTTGAACACTAGAAGCTCCACAACTCCGTAATTAATTCTCTCTAATGTCAATTGCCCTCCTTAACAAGTTATCAAAGATATTACAAAGTACTAAATAAATATAAGCTTAAACTTCCACTTTCCCATCAATCAAATATCAGTTACGTTCTTATAAAAATTATTAAACAGAAGGAAGAGCTTCTCAAGTATGATTTAAAAATTTAGCTAGATACAAATTTGAAAATATTCTTGAAAATATTGGATTATCAAAATAATTATGTACGTTCAAGTTGGTTGCTAGAATGTCAACATTTTTTGCAACATTGCTTATCACGCTTAAGATTCCTATAAAATTATTTCGATGGTCTAACAAAATTATTTTCAGACTCTATGTATTAATTGATTGTATATATAAGATTATGCTTTCATCTCTATGACTTTGTAACATCTATAAGAATCGCTGAAGAAGGGCCCATGAGTTCCGAAACGTTCAATATTTTTATATTATTTTTTATTTTTATGTTGTAATAATATTGTAAACTAGAAATTAATTTTATAAACAAAATCGTATTATTGCTCGATTTAGACCGTTTTTTCTTTATACTTTGTAATATAATTATGTTGTAGTAATCGCTAATTACAGATTAATTTATGATTGATCGAAATTTTCCGCGGCCTTGTAGAGAAGATTTGCAAATAAAAAATACTTATTCTCTAATTTCTCACCAATCGTTTTGAATCAACGACACGCACGCAGCCACACACTCACTAATTTCATCATTAATAATAATTATTATCGACTAGTTAGGATGAACTCCCTCGAGACTCCGAAATTTGCATGCGCATTAATCCCATTTCGTTTAAGGGCTCGTCAATCATATCACCCTCGACTAGTTGATGGCTCGGTATACGCCGAGAAATGTTCTGTACGAATGAACCACGAGACGGAGTTCTTAATGACAATTTGAATGAAGCATACTTAAAATTGGCCTTCCAACTGCAGTCGCTTAATATCCGATCGAATAGGTACTACAGTTATTCGATGTTAAGAAATTAGCAAATATTCATCGGTTAATTTAAAATTTTGCTAAGAAAATAAATGTTCTTTATCGAGTGATAAAAAAATGAACAAAAATAGAAATTTAAAATTGAATAAAAAAATTAATTTTCTTTTTGTTATAGAATAATAACTTGTTTATCGCGAAACCGTTTCTTTAGTAATTTTAGTATTCGCATAATCGATAAAACAGCCACAAGCACTGTAAGTTTCCGAACTAAATTTACGTTCGCAACTTCAACTGATTCCGGAGACTGCGGTAATAGCTCTTTGTAATGGAACGACAAGAAATTACTCCATTCAGCGACATTAACCTCCTACGTCGACGTGTATATTGGCAGTAAATTTGATAACACCCACGTAGCTTTCCTTAATTATCGATAGTCTCCGGTATTAAATAGCGATGCAGCGAATATATGACGTTATTCTGGCATTCAACGAAATCAACGCCCACCTGTCGAAGTGTTAGTTCGCATCCCACGTCATAACTTATAATAGACAGAATATGACTAATATAAAATATATATTATATACATAGTTTTCGACGATACAGAGAGAGAGAGAACATTAATATACCTGACGGTTTCAAATAGCTTTCCACATTAACAGTCAGGATGTATTAGAAAAATGCAATATTTTCACGTCTAATTTAAGCTTTACAAGTTTTTTGCTCGTATGACATTTTTGCTATTGAACGATATGAGATAAAATAATGTGACGCAATACAAAAAATGGTTGCAAAACTGGAATATAAAACTGAGATTGCAATTGCATAAACGATTGATATCTGCAGATTAATAAAAAAAATTCTTCTATGTGATTGGAAAACTATTATTATACCTATAAGCTATTTTTATCAGACGTATGTAGATAACTTACAATAAACGCGATTAAACGAGACGCGACATATGTAGTAACCAAAAGCTATAATATTTAACATGCAATTTTGTGTATGTACATTCTTTTTCTATTGTAGAAAGCATAACGAGATATATATTGGTATTATGATCAGATTATCAAATATCCGACTGTTATCGGAGTTTTAAAACCACTTGCACCACAGATTCAATCGCGTAGATATCGCGATAGGTACATGGTATCACTCGATAACGAAATATTGCTAATAATTAAGTGAACGGCACTCAAGTTGAGTGCACCCTCAAAAAAAATCTGCGCGAATATCGATGGAAATTATAACTCGTATTATGATATAACATATAATCATGCCAAGTAATTTTAATGCAACCCAAAAAGTGAACTAATAAATTCAAAATATAAGAATATATCAATTCTATTCAAAAATCAATTATTTTATTACCAAACTTCGTATAGAATTCAGTGAATTCTGAAAACTCGTCGCACGCCCATTTAATCGAAGATTACAGTATTAAATGGTAAAGTGGCTCTTTCAAGAATTGGCGAGAAGAAAAGTCGAAGGAGCCAGATTTAGATCAATTTTCTCAAAAGTTCTTTTTTTCAAAGATACATTTATTCAACGTCACACCCTGCAATTCAATGATATCGGAATTCACGCCCCTGCCGTGATATATCGATCCACCGTTAATTTTTCATCGAGACGGTACCTCGAAATCTCTCCGTCGTTTAATCTTTTCGCGATGATTTCCCAAGAAAAATTCGCTTCGATCCGATTGTCCGCGATCGACGACTGCTGTGCAAAAGGGCTGCTATATCCCGGTTTATAAACCGGGATGCGGCAGTGCGGGGATTCTCCTCGTCAATCTGATACCTTTGATGTAGCCGTTACACCCCCGATCCCTTCACTGGAGATTTCGAGCGGGTTCGTTGTAACGTTCCGTCCTCCCTAATAGACTGTTTATCTCGTAAGCTCAGATTTAGATTCGGATTAGGGTCTATTATGCGAACTTCTCCCTACGAGAGCATGTGCGTACGTACCAGACAAGAGTGTGTAGCTATTAAAGCAAGAAACTTAGGGGCATTTCATTTATTTTTCCCCTCTTTTGCATAGTAAAAAAAAAAGAATAATTAGGATTATGCTACCATTTTAATTCAAAATTATGCAGATTATTGAATTAAATTAGTAATTGTGCATCATACAGTTTCCTATTTCATATTTATTTATCAAAATTGTCTAAAAGAAGATTCTAATTTAATTCTAATTTCTAATTCTCCTAATAAAATCTTAAAAGGACACAAATCATTATTATATCAAAATGACGCATGATAGCTACAAAATGATTAATGAAAATCTCTTTTCAACCAGCCACAATTTATTTTAATATTATATTGACATGATTTGTTATTCTGCTTGTGGGTAAATCTTCCTGATTAAAAAAACAAATTATCTATAAGGAAATCTTAAGGCTGTATCATTGATTCAAGTACACATGTACCTATTAGAAACTATTTTTCTATGATCCTCAAGAGATTCTATGATTCACAAAAGTTATGGATTACATTATATAATATGTATGTATTTATCAAATATCCATATTCATAGCGGTTTACAAATCTTTCTACCTTTTCTAAATTTTTCCTTGAACGTTCGTTTTTCATTTCTTAATGCAACGCTAAGACAATTAAGAAATACTAACTTCGGTAATCAATTCTAATAAGAAAGTAAGTTTTTTCTAGAAGAACAAACCTCGTTTTTCAAATAATTATACCTCTGTGTTTTTAGCTGAATAATTGCTCAAGTCGACGTACTTCAACTTCATCAGCATTGAAGAGTCAAAAGAAAAATTAAAAACGAAGTCTTTCTTTATATTGTATTTCCCTACGTCTTTCGCACATTTCATATCCGTATACTCCTTTATATAAAATATAATATATATTTTATATAACTCTAGATAATGATATATTTTTATATATGAAACATTAATAATAATCAATCATTTGACATATGTAGAATATAATCGATATCATCAAAGATATGGAAATGTTACAGTAAATGTCAATATCAGTTTTCATCCAAGAAGTAATAAAATATATATATATATATATGTAATGCATCTCTTTCTTCCTGATGTGTATGTATTACGGGGGCGTTTTCTCACTCCTCCACGCAATTGAGATCTGTGCACTGCTGATACACCCGTTATAATCCGTGGGTGGCTACTCGAGCAGTCGATATTCAATCAAATAAATCCCCCTAACAAACTGGAGAGTCACGGATAGCATCGAGAAACAATTCGAGAGAGGAAGGGGGATAAAGCACGGTGGATCTGTGGGAGAGAGAAGGAGATAGGGACAAGCGGAAATGAGGGACAAAAATAGAGAAAGGAAGGAGGGCGTAAGCCAGACGGGGAAAAGAAACGAATGAGTACGAAGGGGACATTACGGTATCGCGGAGATTCCGGTCCCGAGCCGGGACTGTATATTATTTTAGCGCCTTATCAGGTCTGTATCACCCTTCGTCGCACGGAGCGTCGTCCCCCACAACGCAATCGCCCCCTGTCGCGAGACGTACGTCCTTTCGGAAATTGAGACATCAGGTCTCGTTAGGTGATGCAATGGCATCGTCCCTTGCGGCTATTCCACCGGTTGGCTGCGCGAAGGCGTGTGACGATATAGTTTATAGCTCCTGTAATGCGATGCATGCATGTGATCATTCCTCAAGGGCTGGTAATACTATAACACGGTGCTAGTAATAGTAACAGCATTCATTGATAGCTTAGGGTTGACCCTCTAGAGAGAGCCTGTACGCGAAAAAAAAATACATATCAAACAGTATAAGAAAGAAGAATAAAAACAATAATACAACAAGATAAAAAAGCAAGGAGAATTCAAACTATAAAAAAAGAATGCCTATATTTAAAAATTATAATAGACGGGAAAATAGAAATTAAATGTAGAATTAACTCTCTAAACAACTATAAAATATTAAGCATTAACAAAAGTATGAAAAGGTAAATAAGAATGCATAAGTTTTGAATAAAGCTTTACGGTAAAATAGGATAAAACGCCTCGATATAGGGAATATATCCCATCATAAATATTTGACATCTCTCTTGAATAACTTGTTTATACCGTCTCTGATAAGTACTCTGCTTTACCTATAAAGCTTTATAAGATACTGTATTTTTACAATTTTGTAATAGGTATATTATTCTAAGTTAGATTAATTGATAAGATTGAATATATATTATTACAAGAAAGATAGAAGAGGAAGTTATCTAAAATCGACATTTACGATTTAATACAACATATTTTTAGATAAACATTTCTTTGCTAAATAAAAATTATTCTATACTAATTGTAAGTAAAAGAAGCGCCAACTACGAACAAAGTTAGATGTGTGTTGGAATAATATTTCTATATGTATGTACTTTAAATACACTTATTTCAGATATTTGATTGCGCGCTGATTGCTTTGAGATTTACAACACATTCAATTAAAATAATAATCATCTCAGAAATTAAATTGATCGTCAATTTGAAAATTGAAGATTATTCATTAAAATTATTATCTCCTAATTTCAAATATCCACATGTCCACATTATTATTCTTATAATGTTTTCATTTTTTGACAACGGTCGACGCGCTTTGATAATTTCTTATCAGTATCTTTTCTTAATAAGAACACTTTAAAGAGGTATCTCATACGCCTCTTTAAGCAAGATTTTTTTTTTACATTGAAAAGAATCGAATAATCCGTGTCATTGATAAAAGTAAATTCGATAAGAGTAAATTCGTACTAAATACGGTCTTTGTGTAAACGCGTATCGTCTTGGTTAAAATGATAAAAACATATCCTTTTACGAACGTTCCATAAGATCCCAATTCAAAGTCGGACAAACAATTGATAAGAAAAAGGTTCAAAAGAGAGAGGAAAAAACAGTGCAAGAGAGATAGCAGGTTGAAATCAAAGTTAAAAAAAGCCTTCTATTCGCGAGATCGTTGGACTTTAAGTAGATAATAAATTAAACGAGTCTTTCTCGTCTCCGTAGTACCTCTATATCTTTAGCTGCCAGATTTAATGGAGCTTTTTTAACCGAAACTTTTTTACTGCCTCGGATAAGCTTTGTTAAATATGTTCTACCGGGCCAGGGTCTAATTACGTGGGTTTCGAGCATCGTTTAAAAATTCACTTTTAGCGGAGCAATACATGAGAGAGTGCAACGAACAGACTGACCAGAATTTTCGTCCACAAAGGCAACGTTCGCGAAATTTAATGAGAAAGAATAGACCGATAAAATTATATCTACTAGCTCAGAAGTAAAAGTAAAATATTAGCCTAATAACAATTTATTCCACATACTAAAAAAAAATTTTTTATTTTCGTTTCTGTAATTATTATTATAAATATATTAATATAATAATAATAATGATAAATAATAGTAATTATAATCATAAATATCAAACTTTCCTCTCAGCGCACATTATAACAAGACCACCAGTACCATCAAGAGTACTATTTTATTGATTATGAGAAAAATGTTTTTATTATATCAATAAAGCGTGTATGTTTAAGAGAATATTAGTATTTTCAATTGGATTTATAAAATTGTTAGTTATTTCAAAAGACATTTCCTTTTCACTAAAAATTATGCTGATCTAATTAAATGAATTTAACATCATTATTAAAAAATTTTGATATGTTTAACAGGAAAAGGAACTTGTTACGTTCATCTAATAATTTCTAAAATAAATTCAATGTGTTCATTATTTGATAGTTATATGATTGAATTTATCAAATTTCCAATTTATGTAACCGGATTTTTTCTAGTGAAAGTATCCTGTTTTACTCTACGCAACATGCACTATTTTAAAAAATGGCAAATACTTGTAAGTATAGAATTATTTCGTCAGAATCAGAACTGCGTATGATGTGTGTATTTTCTATATTAAATATTTAAACCAATTAGCTTTCATTTTTTTCCTGAATTGATGCTGAGAAACAATCACTAACAGTGATTGTTTCTCCGAGTTTTGCAAAAATATCTGTAATCTCTGAAAATCACTAACAATAAGCTGTGACTCTCCAGGTATGTTACGACGATATTAGTAGCAATGTAATTCATCCTGCTGTAGTATATGAATGACGAAACTTTCCCGGCGATATAGAAGGACCGGTGGGCGGTCCTCCGGAATACCTGGAACTTTCGTAAGCTCCCGTCCAATCGGCGTGTTGGAAAACGAGAGAGGATAGAGAGGATGTAGAGAGAGAGACGCAGAAGGGCTGGCAGGATGAGGAAACAGAGAGCTTTCTCTCTAGGTACAAATGACAATTTTTGCTGGAATACGTAACTGTGGTTAAATGCACGCGACGTTAACTTCGCTTTACTTTGATGCATTCCTTTTTTTTTCGTTGCACTCTCCTTCACGTTCACATGCACATTTCGCGCGATTCCTCCTACCTTTCGTTGAATCGACAAGCCGACGACCTTTCTCGTCGATTGGTTCCAATCGCGAGTATTGGATGTCTGTTTGAAGGGAAGGGTCAATGATCTCGTACAGAAGGAAGAAACAGTTTTACGCTAAAGTCATGTCAGACACGATAACACAGTGTTATTTTTTGTTACATTAATTCTGTGGAAACGTGCGAATTTCTCCTCTGACACAAATAGAAATATGCAGTTGGTGTTCCAACGTCGAAAAGAACAATTTCTGGTGTTTGTTTTGCAAAGCCGCGAGCAGTAATATTTTTTTTTTGTACACTGAATGCTGAACGTTTCCAGTTTCAAACTCTCGTCAGAGAAAAACACACGTCTGCTCGTCGAATAAAAGTACTGTAATGCACACGAACGTACAACAATAAAAATAAAATACTAATAACGGTATTTATATAGATATTCTACCAAAAAAAAATGACTCGAGTTTTCTTTCCCGTTTGCATTGTTATAGACTCTATTTTCATAACGAAGATTCGAATTTGCCTATTGTCCTTTTTTGCCTCGTCGGAAAAATAAGTGGGAGAAGAGTGGAGAGAGAGAGAGAGAGAGAGAGAGAGAGAGAGAGAGAGAGAGAGAAGAGAGAGAGTTTGAACTTTTAATAAGAATAGCAATGGAGCCATTTGCTCTCTTTAAATTTTCGCTACTGTTTATCGTCGAAGACTCACGGAAAACCCAATTTCTGTCAGCCATTTCGATTTATCCATTTTCGATCGAGCTCCCATTGATATCTAGAACGTAGCATGGGCGTGTGTACGTCAGTGCAATCGATGTCTATTCGATAGGATTCGATACATTCGGCATATACATCAGCATCAGCTGGAATATACACCCATGAGGACGAGTCGACGCGTAGGTGATGCCAAAATGGCGCACGAGACATTTAATGCCCTTCGACCTTCCGTAGATTACACGTGTACTATGCGTGTACTTGACTCTGAAGTTGCTCGTTAAAGGTCTGTTTAAATGAAATGCAGTATGTGTTATAACCCTCAAAAGCCGGAATTACAAACGGAATTGAAGTATTTATGCATGAACGTGCAACGTAAATCCGTCTACGATGAATAATAGTACATAAATAAATAATCAAAATCATCGTACACAAATGCAGAATGGAACGCGTTAGTATTAATATCGGTAAATTTAGACAATCGATAAGATAATGCGCAGAAGTTAACAAATACAATAGTTGATGTACGCGGGTATCGAGTGCGCGTTATATTGTGAAAGAAACCATTATCACAATCCACTCGTATTTTTCGAGCGTAGAAATGATTGGATACGCAAATTACCACAAATAAAAGCGGAAATTTTTGTTCTCTCTCTTTCTTCGACTTTTCTTTTTCATGGAATTATTTTTAAATCCCTTCTTCAAAATATATTCTTTATTTCAAATATAAACGCTTAAAGTTGAACACATTGAAAAGTAATATAGCGTAAAGATATTTCTCGTGTCTCTTCTACATTTATATGGCAAAATAATACGCTAAATCGAAAATCACCAATGTAATTCAAACAATACAGAATACGAAGAAATTAGGATAATTCATCCGCTCTAATTATATTGCATACCTCTTGAATCATATTAATAATTCTCCATTTAGATTACTTAGCGCATTACTTTGTCACATGTTATATTACAATACTATAAGTCTGTTCTCTTTTTACTGACTGAATGATGAATCTAATTGCCGAACGACTTCGAACGTTGTCTAATCAAAACTATCATACGAAGAGATACTTTCAGGATCGAAGACTCTGACCTTCGAAGGCAAACTCTTGGCCCTCGACCTCGACGGTTATCAGGGCCGCCGGGGTTGAACCCTCTACTTTCAAAATGGCGGCGAGTCCAGATACGGAATACCGTGGCACAGAAGAGAGAGACGAAGTGCGAAGGGCAAGGGGAGGATGCGCCAGACACTATCCGAAAGAGAGAGAAGGGACGGGAACGAAGTGCGAGGAAGGGAGAGATGAAAAAAAAAGGGACGAAAGCTTTGCATCATTTTCAGAAATGAACCGGTGGATAGAGACAGAGCGACAGCGTAGAAACGAATGATACAACCGAAGAGCCACCAGTTACAGAAGACGCAGAAATGCGAGAAAAGAGAGGAAAGGGTTGCACGAAAGAGAGAGCCAACAGAACGAGGATGAGTGATATCTATGGGGTGGCAAGGGTGGAGTGAGAGAGGAAAGGGAGAGAAAGAGAGAGAGAGAGAGAAGGGAAATGAGGGTGAGAGGGAAGAAAGGGGAGGGAGGGGGAGAGAGAGAGAGAGACAGCCTCGACTACCAGCCGCCAGTCAGCCAGCCCCGGCCAACATCGACCGGGTATTGTCGCGTCTGCGCTTGCGTCACTGTTATCCAGGACTATCAACCTTGCCTCAATTCCTGATCGTCCGTTTTCCGTGTCCTCGTTCATGCTCATGTATGCGTATGTGTGTATGTACCGGTGTACATACGCACGTGTAACGCGCGCGTATATACGTGTGCGCCACGGACACGCGGTATCCCGCGCGACTCACGCGCGGCGCGGCGCGGCGCGGCGCGGCGTCATCCCCCGCGACGCGACGCTACGAGAGCGAGGCGTTCGTCGCGTCGTCGTGTGCCACGCCGCGCCGACCGATCGTGCGGCGGATCGAATCGATGGACGCGTCGGAGGTTTCTCGTGTTCGCGGATAGTCATTTTCTGCATGATCAATGAAGCTCCAAATATGTGAAAGCCAACGCGCGTTATCATCGAAACGATTGTTTCCTGGGAACGGCATTTAGCACGTTAATAACGTTGAGCTATTACGATTTTGATGCCGATTCGCCGTTAGCGAAGAAAATAAGCATAACGTCCATCGGTTATTGTATTTTAGTAGGATACAAAAGTAGTAGATATACGAGCTTTTAATCAAGCAAACTCCCAGATATAACATGGCAAAAATAAACATTTTTCACGAAATCTCTTAATTTTACTCTCAAATAATTATCCTCTCTAATGCTATAATAGGTGCTAGTAGGAAAGTTATCACAATTGTCATATTTTTTTAGCCAGCAGATTATTTCAAAAAATATGGAAAAATTCAAAGTTACTTTTCAATATCTCTACTACATTACTAAGTAATTTTTCAATTTAAATGTTAAAATTTTTATTTAATAAAGATTAAAAATTGTGTAAAAATAAAGATAAAATTTGAGAGTGAAATCTTGTTTGTGCGAAAAGGATCTAAATTGCAGATCCAAATCAAAGATTAATTAAAATGTGAGTGTGTAAATGTATAAATTTAGAGAATTTTAGAAAACTATGCACTAAATTCGTAACATTAAATATCCTTAAATATCCAATTATACCTAATTTGAATTATTGTTAATTATTTCCGTCAGTCGCCACTACATTACTCCTATTCAGTATATTGTTAATTTCACTAAAACCGATGAAACTAAAGTAAAATAATTAAATTAAACATTTTAAATTAAAAAAGTATATTAAATTTGACTTAAAATTAATATTTATTATTCAGTACATACTAAGTTGAATGTATGAATGTTGTGTTAAAACTTAAGCAAGTCAACATCACAGAAATGGATTAATTTACATTTTGACACACATGGAAAAGGTAAAAATAATAAAAGGTTACACTCAAGGCTTGGGTTGGTTACTATCGCTTTTTTGATATTTATCAATAATGAATTTTATTATATCATTTGTTTTCCCTTAATTTTAATATGTATAATATATATTCTATTCTATATATGTATGTAATTTCGATAGTATAAACAATTAGTTATAAACTAATAAATTCTAATCGGAAATCGTATATACAAGCCTTAGCGCTTTGGTTAATTTGTCCACCGATTTGTACATCGACATCGTACACGGAACCGCATGCCGATTGCTACTGTATCACCCATGCAGTGACAAGTCGTTTGCCGATTTGTCAAGATTGATGGTCGTATCAATGGATAAATGCTTTACGTCTGACTGCACTCGCCGTGCAAGTTATTGTTGCTTCAACAAAATTATTCTTGCAAAAGTATAGCTAAGTCAAGTCAAGCGAAGATAATAATATATTCGATTAAAGCAAAAACATTAATTGCAAGAATGTAGATAAAAGTATAAATGTAATGATGGAATTATTTAGCATGTATAATTTTTAGCTTCTCTTTTAGGAAAATATAAAAATATTAATATAAATTAATAAGCTTCCTTTTTTAAAAATAATATTCTCTTACATTTATACCAATTTCATTAAAAGATGTATACAGTAGTATATATATTTATATTATATTCACATACTTATCGAATATTTGATCATCCGATCTAATACATAGATCCTAGGTCGAATAAATAGAGAACTCAGATAACAAAAGTTATATTTTATTCTATTGAAAAAAATTATATTTTATAAATAGAAATTAGAGTTTAATATCCTTAAACCCTATATTCTTAACTCTTCTTAAAATCTCAATCAAATAAAGCGTAATAATTTCTTGATACATTATGGATAGGTATCGCGTATAGTACACGAAAGCGCTGTGCACACAAAACCAAAAAAAGAGAAAAAGACAGGAGAGAGAGAGAGAGAGAAAGCTCGATAGCAAAGTTTTTGGTTAATTCAGGTTCTATTGTACATATAATATACGTAATACTTATACGATTAGTTTATTTGTATTTGTCTTAAAAAGAATTTTAATCCGTTGAAGAAATATATGAGTTATTAAAAGATAAAAATATAAACTATTAAAAAAAAATAGTTACGTTAATGTCACTCATGTGAAAGGGCTTAGAGCGATAAGAGGATACTTCACAAATACATTGTGTATGTCCAAACTAAAATCTCCTGCAAGATGCTTTCCCAAATACTTCGTGAAGGTATTGCGGAGACTCCATGTCCGATATGAAATCGATTATTAACATTGACTTCGGCGAAGAACCAGGATTCAACGACATGGAACGACTCTCGAAGTTATACGACGTGCTCGGAAAGCTTTTGCATCACCAATACAATGAATGATGTCAATATATGAAAAAAAAAAATGTTTCAAAGCTTTTACGCACGCCGCCATGAACTTATCAATGTCGCTTTTATGTCTACATTGTTGACGGAATCGCAAAATCGCTCACACACGTCACTAAATTCGATTATTTCGCTGAAATGACTGACGGGTTACAGAATTTTGATCAAAAATGATTTCGTCATAGTGTATTCGCAAATACTTATTTCGATATATGCGATGAAAAGACGACGATAAAACGACATGATGTGTTAATGTATATTAATAAATGCACGTTATAAATAATAAATAGTTCAAGCGCAACGAAAAATGCGCGTTATTTATTATTGCTCCTGTTTCACGGCTCCATTAACGCTCATTTCGAATCAATTTGGTCAAGTTAATGTAAAATAATCGGATTATCGGATGTAAATATAACAAAGAAATAGTAGTAGATAAAAAAGCGAATAACAGTAGCAAAACATATTCACTAATAATTTCACTTTTTAATGATAAATAATAAATTGTACAAGAGTATAATGAAAAATACGCGTTATTTATTACTGGCCCTGTTTTCCAGCTCCATTAACGTTCATTTCGGCTCGATGTAATCAATAGGAAATAATTAGATTATAAAAATATATATATAATATGTTTTTAGACGATATTATTTTAATATATTTTTAATATATTTTAGACGAAATAATAGTAAATAATACATAAAATGAGAGCAACGATAGTAAAATGTATTCGTTAATAATTTCAATTTTTACTGGCTGCAACAAATTTAATTCAATGTAATTATCTCAGCATTTCTTCACAGTTTTCACGAAGATATTATAAATATACGGGGTGTTAAAAAACATTCAGTATTTACATGATAAATAATACACACTATATACTGATAATGAATAAAAAAAGCCTTAGTGAACATAGGTTAAAGCTTAACCGTTCTTGAGATATAAACAATTTTTGTATGTACGAGAACTGAATAAGAATATTCAGATGATTTGTAAACACTGTGGTCAATTTTGACGTTGCATGCGACATGTAGAATCCAATACGTCAGTTATAATATTAACATACAAAATTGTTTATATCTCAAAAACAGTTGAGCTTTTAATTTATGTTCATTAAGACTTTTTTGTATAGTGTGTCTGGCATATAACTGCTGAATGGGTTTCTTAAACACCTTGTAGAGAACTTGACGTTAGTTGAAACATGACATCCTTCACCAATAGATTAAAATAGAGAAAATTAGTTAAATACTAAAAGTTCTAATAAATATACTAATCTCAAAAAGAAAATATATAGGCATAATCTTATGCTCAATGAAAACGGGATTCCTTTATGCGTTCTTTTTGGGGGGTTCCAGGAATCCATTCTAAGCGCTTATTAAATGACGCTCTCGCGCGGGGTTGGATCGTCCACTTGGTGCCAGAAGCAATCGTACTCCGTCATCCCACTCCGAAAACTATGAGGCGTTTAATTAACTCCGGGAAGGCCGGGAAAGAGAGGCCATAGAATTCACATGCAAATGCTCTGTGACACGATTGCAGAACAATCATTTCTTTTTTCAACTGAAACTCGGCTACCAAAACGACCACCGACTTCTGACACTTCGTGCCAACTAAATTTCACACGGAAATATCGTCATTTTAACGTAAAAGCACAATTTACTCCAAAAAACAAAGAGGATCTTTTTCTCTTAAATGAGTTGTTTTTTTTTTAATAGCGCTGTTTTCAGAAAAATAGAATATTCTAATCAAGCAGATGACAAGCAAAAAGCATACATTATAGCTGATTACTTCTGTTACGCATGAAAGAATATTCGATTGAAGATTCATGTCAATTTAATATCGCAGAAATAACGATTAAGACGGGACCGATTGAGGAATGTAAAGTAATTTTCAATTATCACATTCTGATGATGAAACAAGAATAACAAACATCCGCAACTATCGGTTGATAACATAATTTTACTTTTATATGGCTTGTGGTGTAATCGGATGCGCGAATGAGTCACCATGTCGCAAAGGATGATAAAACGCGATCGCGCAATTGCGAGTAGCAAAGTAGTCACGTCACGCATAGGTCAGCCAGAAAGTAAAGAATGCTGTAATCGACAGACGATACCTGTGAAAGTTGACCGATGTAAACAAAAAGAAACTTAAAATAAAATATTGCACGTTCTTGCAATATAAAGTCGTTACTATTTTTTATTTTTCAATAAAAAAAAATTCGAATGTTTTCATATCTTTAAAATTTTATAATATTAATTTTGAAATGCAAATTTGATGTAATAACTGATTGTAGAATAAAAAATTTTTTTAAAGTTTGTCTATGTTGCGATATGAATAATAAAGGTCAAGGTTATCTACAACGCAATGATTTTTATTGCTCACTTATTTTATTGCTAATTTATTCTATAAATTGTCGTTTTATTATTTATTTTATTAGTTCGAAAATTTCGTGTTATAATATGTATATAATATAATTGTATGTGAGAAATAATCATATTATAAAACTAATGGTTTCCATAATGAAGGTGCGTTACTATATTACAGAGATGTATGGATTTACTTTCAAAAGTCAGTTTTAATAATAAAAATGATGTTGAAAAATATCTTGAATTTTACATAGTCAAATATAATTTTCTAAGTATTATCGTTCATTGTTACGTGCAAAGTATAAAAAATTTGTAGCCGGAAATTAAAGATGATATACCTCTACGTCGTTTAATTTACATTCTCGCCGTGCAACGCGATGAAATCTTAAATTATTATACATAGGGTGTTCAACATTTTTCCAATAAGTGGCATTTATAGGCGAAAGAAGTGGTGCTCCTCCACTCTGAACTCGATCGATGGGATTCTGCTCACGCGTTTATGATGCGAAACGTAAGAAGGCGATTAATCGCGAGTAAGAGTCGTCGGAATCAGAGGAGAGAGAAATAAAATACCGCAGCGTAAGGAAGAAAAAGGAGACGAGAAAACGAGACGATCAGCAAGCTGATCGCCAGCTTTAACAGTTTAAGTTACTTCGCGAAAGGCGACCGTCGTTGTTGGAGATAAGATTGCAACGGGATGACGAGAAATTGTTTCCATCCGTTATTTTCATCTTCTGCGTGCGATATATAGACACAGGGCTTGCACGATTACCTTGGACGGCGCTTGCAGTCGAAAGACAGGATAGACGCGGAGAGGGAAAAAATTACGAAATCCTACCTGATTCAATGGCTGAATCCATTGAGCGGCCGGTTTGATATAGCCGAAGGATATCTCTGTGTTCCATTGAAAGGAAGCCCGGATTTGAAGGAAGAAGACGAAGGATACGTTCGCGAAGGAGCGGATCTTTGAGAGGAAACGGAAGGAAATCCCGAGAGCCAGCAGGGAGAGAAGGATGGACGAAAGTAGGAGTGAGAGAAGAGGGCTTACCCTGACAATACATCCGCTCTTCGGGGGTAACGCGAGGGAGTGCTGACTGACAGACAGCTCCTGTCTACTAGATATCCGAGCAAAATCTACACCACCCTCCTACACGCTGTATATTATAGTATCAGCCGTCCTGTTGGAAGATCTACCACTTCTTCTGTATATCACAGAAAGGGAAGCACGGAACTCTTAGAAACGTTCCAATAATGTGCATTATAAGATTTCCTTTTGTGATCGGCCGTAATCAAAGAGTATCCTGTTTGATCAGAAACATTTCAAGTCCTTTTAGATATGTACCGTTATTCGGGGTCAGAACGTTCGATAAGTACCGCAGAGACCCAAGGCAAGTATTTCAACCGTGGCAGACGTTGCCAGTCTGATGGCAACTATCGTTGACAAGCGATTGTTCATTTTCTTAAAACAAGAACGCTCATTTCTACTAACTTAATAAAAGCATCACTTCGATGCACTTTTTACGATGCTATATGGGTACGAAAAACCTACCGCCGTAAAATCTTTTCTCCAAGAGGAATCCCCCCTCCCCTCCTTCCGAGTTACGCTTCGTCGAACGATGGGGCGGCCGCAAACAGGAGCGATTTATACCAAACCCTCTAGTTACGATGACTCGCGGCGATCGTAATGGGACACCCGGTAGAATGGACCGTAGGCAGCGGACAGCGCGTTTTGCGGTGACAGAGCGTGTCTGATGGAGGGTTGTCACGGTGCGGGAGCACCCCTCAGACTTCGATATTAAAGCCCTCCTCTAATATAACAGCAAAAGCTCCACTCTCTACCGTCGATATGCTCGCCTCAAACCTTTTTCCCTTCCTAGAGGTAGCGATATCGCGTTTGTGTGTCGTTATATTCATACGTGTAAGTCCGATAAAAGGGGGAAAAGGAAAAACTGAAGGGTAGCCCCGGTCGAAACGTAGACTCGCGCGGGCACTGAGATTTCGGGCAAACATCGACTTTCAAGCGAAAAAACGAAACCTATTTAAGAGAATATACCTCTACCTTCTAATTTGTGTCTTCTTGACGAGAGAAGATGAAAAAGAGCTAAGCGTTGGATTAACTCGAGAGTAAGCATATATGTTGCAAAATACAAAAGAAAGGAGTACTAAATTTTCCTCAATTTTAAAATATGAGAAAGCGGGAGAAGAGGAAAATGTGTATAATCGTTAGCTTC
Organism: Cyphomyrmex costatus; assembly: GCF_001594065.2. NCBI lineage: Eukaryota > Metazoa > Arthropoda > Insecta > Hymenoptera > Formicidae > Cyphomyrmex > Cyphomyrmex costatus. The sequence continues at coordinate 283,135 of NW_017275653.1, forward strand.
TAAGAAAATATTTTATCTTTCCGAATTATCTTTATCGAATATTTTATTCAATTTTAAAACACGAAAAGGCAGAAGAGAAGAAAATGTATAGGACATATCGTTATCTATAACAGAAAATTAATCGAAAATATCTTATCGAAGATTATTATAATATCCAGAAAAAAAAATAATTTCGAACTATCTAAAAATTTAACTAGATACAAATCTTAAAATAATTTTGTCGGATCATGAAAATAATTATGTAAGAATCTCAAGCAATGCTGCAAAAAATTTTGACTGTCCTACATAATTATTTTGATGATTCAATAAAATTATTTTCAGACTCCTGTGTGTCTAGCTAAATTTTTAGACGTTACAGTAAAACTATTCTTTTCGTAACTTATTGTAAGGTTTTGTAAGTTATGGAAAAAACAAGTCACCTATCATGAAATTGTTTGAAGTTGAATATCAAATTCATGAATTTTGTTTCAAACTATAAATACCAAAAAGAAATTTCAATATACTTTTGTCAACGTGATATCGTCAACGCTGCATATTTACTCACAATCACACGCGCGAAAAAGATACCAGAAAGATAAAGAGACGCCGGAATCGCACGCGCGTTTAGACAGGCGTGCACCCGAATAGAGAAGCCGGAGAAAGTCGAGAAAAAAAAAAGAGAAGGGCTTACCCACCCACACGCACGTGCACGCGTACGGGGCGTAGTACCCCTAGACTCGGCTTTCGTATCCATCTCATACGCACCATTGACCTCGAATGCGACGTCCGATAGAGCTTCCCTGAACCTCCTCAAAAATCAAGTTATCTCTATTCTCCGCGCATCATGGCGTTTGGAATAAAATGCAGCGCTTCGCGCGATATACCGAAGAGTCAAACAGGGAATGCCTTGCGTCTCGTACGCGCATATTCTTTGAGAAACACTTGAAATCTACCGCACAATGGGTATTTATACTATCAAGAATGTATATACAGCATCTCGTGTAATCATGCAAATTTATGAATTGAATGTGCAAATTATTGGCAAAATTCACATTGTTTGGATATCAAAGGAGCAATGCTAACCCAATTATTTGAGTATAACATTTTGTTATTTTTAACTTCCACATGTATCAAAACGTAAATCAATCCATTTCGGTGCTTAATTTCAAAGTAAACAATATCCATATATATACATTATTGTTAGTAAGTATTATAATATATATAATAAACTAATTTTTGTTTTTTAAACAATATGTTCAGGCAAATAAAAGTATATAAATACAGTAATTGGAGAGTATAATTTTTTTTACCTTAAATTTAATATACTTTCTTTAATTAATTTGTTCGATTTTTGTTTAGTAAAATGAACGACGATCCTTACTGTATTGGAATATTCTTTTAAATTTTTATCATATTTAAAGATTTACTCCAAACACAGGTAATAATCGATAACTGAGCTTTCGTTCAATTATTGTGATTTTTAAACTTTAGTCATTGATCGCGTTCAACGGAACGTTTATTTTTCAATTGTTGGAGAGAGAAACTTTTTCGCGTTCATTACATTATTTTTAGATCTAAAGAAACAGTCTATTTCAACGAAGAAAATTTCCAACAGTTGCAAAATAAACGTTCTGCTGTACGTGGTCATTAAACAAGATATTTAAAACGCTGGAAAAGGTGTTTAATTATCCATAATATTCCGATATGAGACATTTCGTTAGTAATTCAAATTACGGAAATGAAAAGAGTTTAAATCTCGGATTTTGTTTCAATGAAATAATATTGTATGCAATTAGCATACGCAAAATATCAAGCTCAATCGCTACAGTTTACTCACTGTAAATCTTCTGCACCAAACACTCAGCCATCTAATGTCTCGTATGCGCTTTCCTCCGGGTAGCCTCAGGATAACGTCTGTGTAGTTGTATGCCTCCAATACTCGTGGATCGCTGTTGAAGAGGAAAGAAAGAAATGAAAGTAACATACCTAAAGGTAGTAATAAAAAGGTTTGAACGCAACTGACGTAGAATGTAATTGAAGCAATTATTTCGAAAACCGCAAGTTCGTGAATCGGAACTGCTCGGGCAACAATAAAAACTACGGTGCTTCTGTTTCTCAAGTTCAGCCTTTTCTGACATTTACATATCTATATCACACTGTAATTAGATGAACTTGAATTGTCTCGCATTTTGTTCACATTTTTTAGCGTATTCCATGAATGATTTAAACTTGCGAGAGCTATATAGACTTATCTCATTTGTCACAAATGACAGATTCGATTGATTTTAGCCTGTTGGTGCCGCTGGCGAATTTGCGTGTCGTGCGAACGATCAAGCGAGCAGGGGAAATGGACGTAGGCGAATTGTGCATGCGGTCAGGGATGTAGAAGGCCGAAAAGGGCACGGGTAAGAGAGGTGGCGAGAGTGATGCGGGGCGAACGCGCGGCAATCCGTAACCAAGGGATGAAATGAAATTCAAAGAGCCCGTTGTGCGCGTGGCCATATATGGAAAGGGGCGGCGGGGGAGACGGAAAGGTGAGGAGGGTGAAAAACAGAAGGAAGGCCGAACGAGCGAGTCGTGCGAGAGAGAGTGCAGTTAATAAAACGGGAATTATACGCCAATCTCGTTCGGATTTCATCTGCGCGAGCACTTTATTACGTTTCTACTCGGCTGCTTCCTACCCACTTTAGTACACGTTCAAAAAATCGTATACAACGAGTATCGTTTTGATATATACGAAACGCCATGTACCAAACACTGATAACCTCACCTTTCCGCATTAACCGCAACAGTCGGATTATCAATCTCACGTAAAATTGCTCGCTTATCATTATATGGCACGAGCAATTTTATTGCTTACGTTAAATGGTCTAATTAATTTCAATTAATTGTGTTATTTTCTTCTACAAAATAACTGACCGTATATTCTATTTATATTGTTATCAATCTCTATATGACCATCAATTAATTCTTTTTAAAAAAGTACATGTTTTTCTCACGTATAATATTGTATAAATAGTTATAAATATAAAAATAATCTCAAGATAAAAAAATTGCTTAATTAATTTACTTTAATTAAGTGCTACTGTCTTCTCTATAAATAACTCTTCTATATTTTGTATTACTATAAATCGTTATATCATTAAAAAAGAAATATACGTTTTCTCTCACAATATAATACTACAATATAATGTCATGAATGTAGGAATAAAATATCAGTTACCTTCCCTTATCAGTCTCGGGATAAGGTACAATGTAACCGTCAGGGTTGGGTTGACTGGTGTTACCAACCCAGAAGTAAGCATCTGGGCCGGTGCCGTCGTAGCAAAATCCTTTTATGAATATCGTTGCATCATCAACGGCATACACTTTACCTTTGATGCCGTGTGCGTATTCTTGTAGGGTTCCGATTAATTTACCATAATAATTAGGTCCGTTCCTGGCGTAACCTAAAAATAGAAATAATTATAAAAATTTTACTAATTATCAAAAAGTTTCCTTGGCACGATTAAAAACACATACATATATATCATCTACTGATTATTTTATCTTTACAAAATGATATCTACTTTTTATACCATCTATGATTCAGAATCTTTTTCGTCGTTTATAGATGTCACATACAAAATTAAATATATAAACATATAGCCTAATGTTTTAGCACTACTAATTAAAAATAAAAAAAAATAAAATTGATATACTGTTAATGTCATTTATTAAGTAAGGATTTGAACAACTTCACGAATAAAATAATTATTAATAATTCGCGCAAAGAAAACAAATTTTGTGATTATTTTCTATCTTGTTACTTTTCTCACTCACACGGATATAGCCTGCTTTTCAACGTTGTGATCGTTCGACTTAACTAAAGCTCCTTGAAAGATAGCTAAAGCGATTTGTGAATTTTGTCCAAACGAGGAGCAAGTCGGGGATACCGAAGAGGAAGTACGCTTCACCCTTGTGATGTAGGTTGGACGCATCGCCGCCCCGATACAAAACCGATGCGATGCCGCCTCGACAGCGCAAAGGGAAGCCGGCGTGGCGCGGTTCCGCGATTTGCATGAATTTCATTTCATTTGCTCGACAGGTCCGTAAAGCCGGGTGTTGCAAATATATATACAGATATATCGGAAGATCCACCCGTGGCAGTAAAGATCAGAGGGCGTTTACGACTGTGGTCTGGAGAGGCCTGGGTTGATGATCGCACCGCGCGCGTCTGGGAAAAGTTTAAAAGCCGAAACGTGGGGAGGAGGCTCTCGGAAACTTAGCCAAATACGTCCGAAGGGTAATAGAGATAGAGATTGGGACGCGAAAAGATGGAATGAAATTAACGGATTAGAGCTTAGGCCTTAATCCTTGGGAAATCGACCGTAGAACACGCGCGGACTCAAAAACCGCTTCTCATTATTGGTCTTCTCAATTTGCTATATCGAATATGAAAAGTGCTCAGTTAAATAACTACGAGAATACAGAATGCGAAATTCACAAATGTGGAAAAAATATATTCCGTTTGTTACAACGAAATCTCCTAAAAATGTATTATCATTTATCGAATTGACTAAAATATTTACGAGGTGTATTACATAATGTCTTGGAAAGAGTTCCAGAACAAATATAATAAGATATATGAATATCTGAAAATATATATCTTGAATATTTTTGCATCTTTTCCCTTTCTTGAAATAAATACATAGCTTCATAAAACATGCACAAAAAATAATACTAATAGCTGTAAATCCTACATCATACTTTAACCCTTTAAGGTTGATTTTGTTGAGAAATTGGATATAATTTCTAGCAAGGATATAGTGTAACGCAGTGAATTATATTCCATCCTTGTTTAATATTGATAAATAACAAGAATGGAAAAACCTTTTTTCTTGTATCTAAGTTTTCTGTGATAATACTTTTAAGATATTCAAGGTATTTTCTTCAGAGGTGTCAAAGGGTTTGCGGATTATCGCCGCGTCGTAATCCATTGCTAAAGCCTGTTCTAAGAAACTAACCGATCATAGTTGATTATTTTTTCATATTTGATCGTGACTGGCTAATTTCTTATGGTTTACGACTTATGGTGTTTACGACTTGCAATTTTATTGTAGAACAAGCATAATACTAACGTTTCGTGAATCTTACCGTTTACTTCATTAGAGCGAGAAGTGCACTGATACTAGATGCAGTGTATCTCAAACATTGAACATTATCAGTGCGTTCTTCGCTCTGATAAAGTCGCAATGGATCACAATACAGCGATAATCCGCAAAAATTCTTTAAAACCTAGTTAAGACATTTTTAAATGTTCATCAAAAAATTGCTGAATTAAAAAAATTACAACATATAAATTTGAAATGGCGGATCCAATAAGGCGAATCCAAAAAAATAAAATATTATCAATTGTATTAGAATTATAACAAAATCGTTTGTTATGAGGACTTTTGGGTTATTGATAAAAATAATATCGAAACATACCTAAATATTCAAATATAATATATAAAAATATATAAGTGCAGGATCTAATAAAGCGAAATAAAATGTCAAACTGTAACGAATTTTTTTATGTTAGAGGATTTTATTGAAAAAAATCCATTCAAAAGAAAAATACAATCAGATATAAAATGCTATATAAAAATGAGAAAATTTGTGATAATAATTAGTTCTACATAAAATATATGTATTACTAAATAATGTCATAAATGTTTTATTAATAAAATTGGACATTTATTGGTAACAAGACGTATATTGTTATGTACCAATATTATGTATAAAAACTGTATATAGAAAGATTAAAAAATATCTTAATTCGCATTTATAAGAATATCAATAGCCTCCATCAATAATTATTTTTCTTATCATTAAAATATTTTTTATGATACATCTTTTAATTAAAATGTAAACTATTTCCTTTAAAACAGGCTTTAATTAAACACTACTGAATAGTTAATATTTATCAATATGATTTTTTTTTAAAGACTCTAATACATACATGTATCGCCAGACCTTAAAGAGTTAAAAACTGATAGTAAAAGAACTAACGCGCGGTCAAGTATTCTATATATAAAACTCATTTCTTTATTTTTATGCACGCAATGTCTTTAACATATGACAATAAGATAGCAAATAAAATAAATCGTTACACTGTTTCATATTTTCATTTAAAGAGGGATGAATAGAAATCAGAATTTCTAAAAGTGTCAGAATCAATCTGACACTTGGAAGAAAAATTCACTTCATGGCGATCGTTTAAGTGCTCATGTGGAATAAGTGGTGTGCAGTTGGCGTTTCTGTATTTAAAGTAGCGACCCGTTAGCGTCGTTGTAGCGCGTTAATTCGTCCCGGTGATTATGGATCCATTAGCGTGGCAGTCAACAAATAGCACGGTACAATCCAATAACCGTCGTGGCCCATAATAAAAGGGGAGGAACCAGGTTTAGGCATCAGTCGGGGGTAGTTTAGTCGGTGGCGCATAGTCGCGTGTATACACACATCCCCGTAACATTCGTGTGTACGGAGAGCGTCACAGGCACAGACACGCGCGTGTCCACGGGATCCGCAAGGGTGGCTTGACACCCTCCCCTCATGCAGGTCGCAGCAGATAGTGATCATTGCGTTCATTGTCGCATCATTGTAATATCCTCCCGTTATAGTAGGAGGGTTAGGGCGGACGGAGAAACGCTCGCGGGAGTTCTGGGTTCCCTGCCGATGTCTGCGTGAAAGTACCGAACGGGGTGGACGATGAGAGAGAGGGTGGGATAAAAGCCTTCAGCGTCATTTCTAAAGACCGACATCAACGATGTCTCGATCATCTACCTACTTCCGTGAAGCCGTTAACGTAGTGTGGCAAAGGATGCTCAGATTTGCGACCGATACTTCTAGTAGTTTAGTATTAAACTGTAACAGTATTTTTCAGAAATATGTAAACAAACGTCAGTGCTATCAATATTTTTGTTCAATCTAAAACATTAATTCTAATGAAAATAAGATCGAACTGAATTTAATTTCAACAAACTCCACAAAATTTAGATTACTATTGTATATACAGAATGTTTCGTAAATTAATTTCTACAGTTATTATATAAAATATCCTGTATTATACACCTTCTCTCTCTCACAATCATATAATTGCAGAAAACATTATGTTAGGGATAATTATTCGGTATGAGTAATCTATCTTATTTGATTTGAAGATAGATCTTTACACTGGTTTAAATTCATTGTGCAGTTTTCCGAAAGACTCAAAGGACCGCGCGCTGTATTGGAGCTTGAATTCACTCAACATTCGGGATGAATATCGGCTTCGGGCGGTACAGTGAACTCGATGGTATGGCGAGCTATTAAATGACGAATCATATTCATGCACGAGCATGCTCGGTATCTTCTACGCCAGTAAAATCGGAAGTTTTAAGCAAACAAGTTGGCCAATTTTATTCATATTCCGACCTGTGACATCAAAATATAAAAAAAATTTCAGTATATATATATATATATATATATATCTGCCATTTTGTTAGATAAAAGTTTTCTCGACCCGTGTTAATTTGAATCAAATCGTCGCCTCTATTTATTTCAGTGGACATTTTCGTCATTTGTCTTCAATATATGCACTCTGTATTTCTCGCGATAGCAAACAATTAAAAAAATATTTTTAACTCTCAAGAGTTAATACTAAAGTCTGTAACTATGAAGCTGGGTAAGACTCCTATTATTAAATTTATTAACGACGTATTTGTTTTGTTAATAACGTTGAATTAATAAAATTATTTTTAATTAAAATAATGTTGTTGATGCGCCATTTTTTTTCAGTGTAAGTAGATCATATAGAGTCCAGTGATCTTATACATACATCCGGGGTGTTTTCTCCAATTGCATATATTAGAAAATATATTGAAATTGTTTTTCATTGTTTTTCTCTATGTATAGAAATACATAGAGAAAAACAATGAAAAACAATTTTAATAAAATATTTCTCATTGACGAGGAGAAACTCGTCCATTTAACTAGCCCATTGCACAAATGAAAGCTCGCCGTGGATTCTGCGAGATTCGTTTGAAAGCAAGATATGGTGCTAGGACGATCAAGGGAGTTCGGTCAACATTTGAGCACGGTAAACAGCACCCACTTGTCAATACCCTTCCCTCATCTGTCTCTGTCTCTCTCTCTCTCCCCCTTCCCCTCCCCCCTCTCTTTCTTTCTCTCTCTCTCTCTCCCACTCTCTGTCGATCAACTTTCGAATTGCGTATAGGTACTTCAAACTATCTCTCCAACATACGTTGATCTTAGCTAGGGTCATCTTAGAGACCGTTGTCGCGTCGCGCCCTGGGAAATACCCTCTTGGCCCAAAGAGCATCACTCAACACAAAGCATATTATATGCGCCACAAACGTGTTACGCGTGAGCATAAGGTTCGTTAGCGCGTGACGTACGATGGTCTTTACTATCGCTATCATGAATCCGATGGATCCTTTGTGCCGTGCATTCGGAGGATCAAGCGGACCTAATCCGCTTTTTGCTCGACAAAGCGCGAACGCGCATCGTGATGTATGTACGTAACGCGGTGTCGGATCGGGACAAAGTGGCTGGATGTGCGTTTGCATTTACGGCAATGCGTCCTCTCCCCTAGAGGGAGAACGTACGTGCGTTTTCGTTGTCTCGGCCGCGCGTGCAGATCAGTCTCTCGTATATTGGGTCCGCAGCAATTCCGAGCCCCTCGGAAATTGTATTCGCTTTCATTGTCAGAGTGTGCCTCCCAACGCCCGCGACGCGATTAAGCCGTGGATCTCCAATTTTCAATCCCTGCCGATTACAAGTCGCCGACAGTGGAGATCCTCAAGAAAGAATCTCGAAGCATAGGTTTGCGAGATTCGGATATATTCAGACATAATAAGTATATGAGTGATCCTTTTCTTTATCTCACTTTTTACTTCTAATGATAAAAAAAGCTAAGCAACGTTTCAGTTCGAATCAAAATTGTGCATTATCTACTGTATCGTGCAGTGTATAACTTTCTTTTGTTGCTGGAAAGCACCCTCAGAGTACTGAATAAAAGCAGGAAATGTGGAATAGGATTGTTAATGTGAAATAAGGATTTATTTTTTAAATAGAACACTGCAACTTAGCGTCAATCGATGGAAGTTGTTGCAGCTGCTGTTAAACGGGTCATGGCAAGCAGTGAACTCAGTGCCACAAGGCATATCTATAGTTAGAGAGAGAGAATAAACATTTATTTATTTTTCCTGTATCTGGAGATTTGAGAGCTTTATCAAAAAAAGTGTTCACAGAAATTAAAAGTAAGCTTTTTTAATGCTTACATTACATAGACGCTTTTAATAATATTGCATGAACATTATTATGCTGATTAATTGCAATTTCTAATTTGTTTATTGCTATGGGAAGACTATTCGTCATACGAGATATGCAGATAATAGCAAATACATCAAAAGTTGAGAACTGGTTCTTATTGTGAAGAATAACGTTTATTTTAGACGCTATAATAATATTGATTTTACAAAATGATTTAATAATTCAAGACTTAATTTTGTTCTTTATCGTCCAATAATATTACTTTCTTTTTTCTACGTTTATTCACTTTATACAATCTTGGTAAAAGTTCGAAATTGCGTTAGTATTTACACTTTCTATATAAAAATAAATATGAAAATCGTACACATACTATATATACAAAACAGTTATGTGAGTAGCATCATATTTTTTTTATAGTTTATTTATTGTATTTGTTATTATTTTAATTAATTATGACATTGCAATTTAAAAAAACTTTTAAACGGAGGGGGTAGAAATACGAATGCAGACGGATGATTAATTAGTAGCTCAGGGTTCCTAATGTAAGTCAGGTCAGCGATCGGTTACGTGGTCGGACCAGAGTTCTACGTCGGACAGCTTATATGCGCTTTCACTTTCGTCGAGTACGGAACGAGCAATGCGGTCGACCAAGCGAAAATCAGCCGGCGGCGGCGGCGGCGCTCCTCCAATCGTGAGTGAGCAACAGCGAGAGATGTTCTCAGGTGATTCCCCCTGATCGCGCTCGCTCCGTATAACGCTGGGCTTTCTGTGTAAGAGAGAAAGTAACGGGGAACGGCGGGAGACTCTGTGACTTAGGACATTAACGAGACTAACCGGATTCATCGCGCAACGGCGGCGGCAGTGACAACGGGAGCGGGAGAACCGGCTGGGAAACGTTGAAGAAAGGAGAGCAGCGGGCGGTGGCACTGATTTTAATCAAGATATGGCCTGGCAGCAGCCAACAGCGGATCAAGCGAGCCAGGGCTTATCGATTTTCTAAGTGCTCCCAACCGAAGGAACCGTCGCGTCGTCGCGACACCCAGCGTGAATTTGAAACTAATGGAAAGAGAGATTTGCACGCAAGAGTTTTGTTGTTCGCCCGATTATCAAACACATTCGAATTTTTTTAAACAAAAAACATCTTTGTTTCTGTTTCTATCAGTTTATAGAATATTTAAGCTCAGTCGTTGAATTGCGTTTGTTTTAAATCTACAGAAAAATAGAAATCTTTTGTAAACAGAGTTTTTATATTAAAAATTCTTGATATTATTATATATTTGATTTATATTGAAATATTTGATTTCATATCAAAAATATTGATATTATTTTTGAAAAGTGATTTTAAAGCATGTTGAGAGAACTTGATAAATTTTAGAATTAAGAACCTTTTTTGCTTTTTGAAAACAGGAACTTTTCTCTTTTATTTGACAGCATTTACACTTTTACTACGTACAGACATCTCGAGATTGTATCATTTGCATTTTATTAGCTGTGAAGTAAATTGTTTTCTTATACCTTTGTATGCGCTGATTACGTGATTTTAAAGTCAATTCTTATCTTCTTGCGCGCGCGCGAAAGAAGTAATTATTCAAAATATCTAAAATATTCAGTTATGGTCACACATAAACAATAAGATACAATATTACGATGTACAACATATACTTATAATCGCATAACGCGGATATATACCATATATAATTTTAAACGCATCAACTAACACATCAATCATCAGAGCATTTCAATTTACTGTAAAAAAAATAATTCAAATGAACTTAATACACAGTAATTTTAAACTTATTAGCGCCGAGACACTATCACACATATCCTCAAATTAAATATACATATGTGAGTGATTAAAAAGAAAAACAACTTTGGAAATATCTGACCGAATCAAATTATGTCTTTCTTTGAAATTAATTTTGAAAGCTACTCGTATACCCCTCCCTTCCTGCTGTTTTTTTTCACAATATACTCGTATACTCCCCCACCCTCCCACATTCTTATTCACAACTTTCAATAAAAATGTTCAGTTTCTCTTCGGCATACAAATAAGAGAAGTTTATTTGAACGTTAATCCATTACAACTTCAAGGCATATTTAACAAAGCAGTTACTATGTTCCCAATTATACCACGTACTTTCTAAATATACAGGGTGGTTCACTTAAACCAAACATCTTGATTATTTCGCTTATTTTTGAAAAAGATGTTTCAAATAAAAAGTTTCGAGAGGGACGTATTTTGGTTATGTTGTTTTTTTTTTCTAGGTAGAAGCGCCAAAAAGATATGATTACCTCAACATTTTTATATACAGAATAATTAGAGGATGGAGCAATTATGTTATCTAAAAAGAATCACAAAATTCTATTTAAAAAAAGGAGATGACCTCCATATCTGCTATTTTTTATTTCATTTATTAATTTCGGTTATTTTATCAAATAAATAAAATATTAATTATTACACACAATTCTAAAGCTTAAAAACTAATAGTGCTTCAATACAATCTTTCCAAATGTTTATAACAATTATTAGCACTAATTTTTTTGGAATGTATTTTCAATATACATATACAAAAGAATTTAAATATTATTAATTATAAATAGAGTTTTATTTATAATTAAAGTAAAAAGTAGTTAATTTGAAATTAATATATTTATTTTATCAGAAATACGCGTTTAATGATCATAAATATTTATTTTATAAACATTCGTGATGAATGAATTCTTTCTCAAAATTGGTTGGTATAAAAACTATTTATCACAATTACAAAATAGAAAATGATAAAAATAATGTCTGTAAATTTCATTTAAGCATCAGTTAAATAAAAAACTAACAAAATCTATAAAAAAAAAAACTGTGTTCTTAACAAAGATGCGCATCGTCATTGATAATTATCGCACACACAGACAAGGTAATCTCTTAATAGAACGTGCGAGTCGACGGGTTTTATCCATTCAGTAAGAAGAGTAAGACTGATATTTTTTGTCGTTTGCCCGTTAAGAGATTAAAGCCAAAGACTTCGCCTGCTTCGTTTTAGGGCCATTATACCCTCTCGAAATGGAATAAGGAGAGCCATATAGGAACACAGGGGAAAAGAGAGATGAAGAGAAGAAGGATAGAACGAGAGGTGAGGAGTGAGAACAAGAGAAGAGAGAGAGGGGGGAAGGGAGGGGTGAATGCTGAGCTTGCAGAAAGGGTGCCTGGTGATGCGTACCACAGCTACCTCGCCAAATACATTAAGACTATCGTCCCATCCTTCCTCGCAATATCGTATCGTACTGACTGAATCATATGACTCTTGTCGGCGAGCGCGGTTCGCGAATACGCTATAAAATATTCCTTACACTTCATTGAGCGCAATGAGTGCAACGAGATCTCTCGGTCGGCGGCGACGCTACGTTCCGTTCTTGAACGACCATCTGATAATAAGTATTAAGCACTCGTGTGGCTCTCGAGGGTTAGAAACATCACGCGCCGAACTTCTCTCGGTCGATCGGTTAACGTTCGATTCAACAAACGCTGCATGGAAAAGCTATTGCGAAAGAGAAATGAAATCTCGAGAAAATAGAACGCGTGCCACGAGAGCAAAACCGGTGGCTCAAGTCGCACCACGGAGCGCCGTTTCCGAGTTGCTGAAATAAGAGCGTCGTTTTATGAGACTCCGTGGTTGTCGCATAACTTGAAAATTTATCTTACGGTACGACGCGATTCTCCGCTTTCGTTTTGTTCTTCTTTTCAAATGAACCGTTTCTTACCCTTTCAATAATATAAAATAGAGAAATTAATAGTGCGAATAAAGATAGAAAGTAGTTGAAAGAGAAGCGTCTTCTGTACGTAAATGACTAGAATAATATTAAAGAGAAAATATCTATTTATTTGTAAAAATACAGGAATAGTATTCGCTCGCGACTAATATCGTTTATTTTACTCAGTTTGCTTTATATTAATGTTATTATTTCTTCGCGTAACATATATCACGGATTTATATTCTTATAGAAATATAATACTGGCAAATCTCTGTCTCCAATCATATCTCTATTTTTACTCTGTCTGTTCAGCCCAATATTTTTTATTGTTTTAGACTTTCATAAAATGGAAACATTTTTAATTCTTTTAACTAAAAAACTACTTGATAATCTAATAAAAAATTTAGAAAAAGAAATTAAACTCTTTCTCCCTTATTTCGGAAAAATTGAAAGTGAAATTTTACTTGTACAAAAAAAAACTCAAAATGCAAACTGAATTAATACTGATTAATTTAATAATTATAGAGTAAATAATTATTACTTTTTTCAGTATCAAAACACTTGTACTTTTAGTATATTCTAAATAAGTAATTACTATCTTTTAATAATAAATTGGCCAGAGTATATATATATATATATATATTAAACATAGCATACTTTTTACAAGAAACATTTTAGGACGTTTATAGTAAGATATAGAAAGACGTCCATTGGAAATCTTTGCTGTATAGGAAATTAAGTAATATTAAACTTTTAAGGGTAAGAATTATAGTCACTTTATAAATTGTATATTGTGATATACAATTACGAAAATTTATTTAAATTAAAATTCCCTTTCTGTTTTTTAAATAATATCTATATTACTATGTGTTTGAAAATATTAAACATTTATTATAAAAATATTATGAATTATCTCTGGGACTGTTTACGATATATTATAAGTTATAACATGTGTTTCTGTAATTAAATGTTATGGTTACGTTATATAATTTACAACGTATACAGTAAAAAATATATATGTATATACGACAAAAGTGATCGTGAACAAAGATTGAGCCAAATGTTCTTACATCGATAGCACGTACCATAGGCAAAGGAAGCGATATTGCTCAGCTTCGTCCCTCCCTATCTCTCTCTTCGATTCGTGTTGAGTTCCACCGCGATATGAATGTCACCTTCCATGCACATACAAGCGTACGGATACGCGCACAGGCACATAAATGTGGGTGCCGTGGCATATCGATTGAACGGCGTACACGTATTTATGTCTCTCATGTAGAAGCAGATTCTCGTAACACGCCGTGGGAACCGAATTCGAAATCGTCGGAACGAGGGGGATGAGAGAGAGAGAGAGAGAGAGAAAAGCGAGACCGAAGGCGGCGGTCTACCCCCGGCGAAGCTTGTCGTCGCGTTGTCGATAAGGTTGGAGGTGGACGATGCGAGATCGGACGATAATGATATCGTGCCGGGGCATTTGTCATGCACCCATGTACAATGCATTACGCACGATGTCGACGACGGCACGTGACGCGGTGTGCGAGCGTCTGCCGGAAGTCACAAAGTCGCACCCGACTAATGGCTAGTTTACTCCGGGCGATATTACTTTTAAACTTGTTCGCGGCTCGATTGCCGTGACGATTAACGTTAATCTTGATCGAACCTCTGCTTTCCGGGTTACAAAAATATATTATTTGGAAAGAACGAAATCGCTAGTAATAGCTTTAGATTCAAATTCATACAGGAACTGTGCTTATCTATCTGCAAAAAGTATTCTATATGCATGATATTTTGATGGGTAATATATTTTTTATCATCTGATAGAAAAGTTATTTTCTAATCATACGTTCTAAATTTTTTTAATTTATAAGATCTTGTAACAGAAAGAAATTTTTATAATAATGATAATAATTTCTTATAATAATAAATCAGATTCTTTATGCTGCAAACATAATTAAGATATATATATATATATATTCTTTTTTTTCTATCTGGCGATATTTGATTATATAATTAGCAAGCACTTGTGGAAGACAAACAGGGAAGAGACGACTGGTCGATAATGAACTCGTAACGGAACGTGTATCTCCTGCCTATCTAATAAAGCATCATGTACTCTGAAGATGCTCAAACAGCAATTGTCTAAGGTACAATCAGT
Source organism: Cyphomyrmex costatus (assembly GCF_001594065.2). Classification (NCBI taxonomy): domain Eukaryota; kingdom Metazoa; phylum Arthropoda; class Insecta; order Hymenoptera; family Formicidae; genus Cyphomyrmex; species Cyphomyrmex costatus. Next base: position 298,310 of record NW_017275653.1, read on the forward strand.
AATTTGAATATCCCATCGTTAACTTGTTGCTGTAAATTGCAGACCGAATAATTTAGTCGATTGACTAGCGATGATTGTGCTAATAACGCATATTTATTGTGAAAATATATTTGATTTTAGAAATATGTAATTGTTTACGGTACTGTATTTGTAATATTTTTATGCACGTAATATAAATGATGATTTAATAATTAATTAATTTCTCTTTATATATTACGATCTTGCGCTCTCAAATCCTCATCCTGCATTCCCATCGTTGTACCTACCTCGAGTGAATGCCAGTCTACATCGATCGGTTTCTGTAGGAATTCGAATCGCGTATCAACGACGGCCGTCGAACGTCGCGCGAGCATGAAAGGCACGGGGGTAGAAAACACGAAAGTACAGACAGAAGAAGAAAACCCTTGTTAAATATTGCAGAAAATACACGCATAGTTTTCAAGTTTATTACATTGAAAAAAATTTACTTAATTTTAATAAATATTTCCTTGAATATAGTCCTAGCAGAATATTTACTATGTAAACGCATATTTATTAGATACCATTAGTTTGATTTAACTATCATATTTTTTACTTATCTAAGTATTTATTTACTGTAAGTAAATATTCCTACCAGCACTATTCAAAGAAATATCTATTAAAATTTAACAAATTTTTTTTCTCAGCATATACTTGTCATTGTATATTGAGTATTTTCGTTTAATTTTTACGACTCTCGATGATGATTTAACGATTTAACGATTATTGTTTTTATCGTAACATCGTTATAGTATAACCGTTGCGTAAAAACATCCTTTTTTGCATTCCATTCTTGATTAGAATGTCGGGGTAAAAATGCGAAATACAACGCAATCGTAGACTTTCCCGAACCAATGCAATATCCATTAGTTAAATTGTTTCTCTCAACGTTACTCCTCAGCTTCACGCAGGATCGACTCGCTCGTTTTGATAATGGCTGGACGCGATACAATTGCCGAGGTATCGCGCAGCGAGGGGAAAGATTTGACAAAAAGAAACAAAGGACCCGAGAGATAAAGAAAATTTATGAGAGATGATAAGTTTTCACTTAAAGCTTGGATGTCGATCAATAAATTTACAATACCGATACACGTGAAATCGCATTGAAGAAATGCGAAATGTAAGAAGTCGATAAGTCGGAACCTCGAAAAGCTCGAGATTACGAGAAGCCGGCGGGTATGGCACAATAAAGCTAAAAAATGGAGCTAGTTCATGATCCGAATTAAGTAGCATTTCTTTGCAAAAGCACATTTATGTAACAGAGTAGCGGAAACATCATCCGGTAACAAAGATAAATACTTAAAAGCAAATGCAAAATACTATTTTTTGCGGATATTCCCCCGTGCAATAATATAGACGAGTTTAAGTAGAGAAATTAATCTCAGTGCTTGCCTTAGAGAATGTAAAAGATGAAAGAAACTTATTCTCCAACTAATGAAATTTTCAGGAAAATATGAAAAATGACAGTTTTAATCTAACTTTTAAATTATATAATATATAACTAACTAACAAACATCTTATGTCGTATCAAAGTGCATCATAAACGCCTGCGAGGACCAGTTTGTTCTTGTAAAAAAGTCTTTCACGAACAAATTATTATCTATGATTCTCTTACAGTTTTTTTTTTACCATAGATATGAGAAGTACTCAGCTAATTATATTTTCTTAGAAAAGGAGGTAATAAAATTCAAAGAAAAACTAACAAAATGTTAAAACTAATATAAAAATAAATATTATTTTTCAATAAAATCGGTTTTTAATCCATTTTTTGTTAAATACAAAATGTTTACATCAATTTGTGGGAGTACTTTATACTTGTGGTCAAGGCTGTAAACCTTTTAATTAAGTTATCTTATAAAAAAAAAATTCTTCAACATAACGTATACCTGAAATCCGCATTAACAAAAAAATTATGCAGATATTTCGAAACTTAAAATATCCATTAAAGTTCGTACAAAGCGAAGCAATGATAAAGAATTAAAGTAGATAAATGAGGATACAATCGTAAGGCAATGAAATCTGCTTCTCCAAACCGCTTGACCTTCGTCCAATTTCGAACAAGATCAACGTATACGAGTCAAATATCACGGAATCATTTAATATAAACGGCCGATGAATGTCTTCGTAATTACGGAAATTCGGCATGAATGAAGGTACTGTGATGAAATCGAGGATCGCAAATTTCGCGATTTGCTCGAGATTCGAATCGGATCAAAGAACGACGCCGCGATTTCCATAATGCGGTTGTTCACAGGTGGAAATTACGACAGATTGTGGCGATTAATGGTAGAAAAGGACGAGTAAAGACAGCTTCCTCTTTCTTCTTTTTTCCCCCCCTCTCTTTCTCCTTCTCTATCAAATCGGCCATTTACATCGATTAAGCTTGAGCCGCAGAATTTGGGGATGGTCGATGCCGTATGCTCATCGCTTCCTACGTCCATATAAATGCCACACTGGGAATCGCACATCTGGCAATCGAGCAACAAGTACACGCATTAAATGTATCTCGCTTACCGACTCCAATTACATAGAGTGCACCCTGCTGTACATGTGGGATACCGTACTGTAACTTTTGCAATTTTTATATCGATAAATTCGAGTTGAAATACTGAAACCGCCATTTCTCGATTTTAAAATGGAGACAAATAATATTTCATATTAGAATATCATTTCCTTGCTACAAAGTGACGCCATTTAAGAAATTGAATTTAATTAAAAAAAGGAGAAAAACTATTTTTCAACTTGACTGAAAATTATTGATTAATCAAATAATATCATAAAAAGAAGAATCTTAACATGATTAAATATTATTTTCATTGTACAACTTTTGAAAAGTTACTCTTAAAGAATGTCACACCCTTTATGGCAATTTAAATGATTTTTTAAGAAGTTTAATTAATAAGTCCACTTTTATATATAATAAGTGATAAGATAATGTTTGCTTAATTCATTTATGGTAATAATTCGAAATCGTATTTCCCAAACTGAATTATTTTTAAAGCGATATATGTATTAATAACATATTCTTCTAAATTCTTATTTAGTAAAAATCTACTAAAATCTTATATACAAAATATCTAAATAAATTTATTTAACTATCAAATATGATATATATAAAGTGTTCCCCAATTATTGGAATACCTTGTATATTGTTATCGATCAATCTCAAGTTGAGTAATAATAAATAAATTTCTATAATTCTAAAATAAAATTTATACGTGTAGATAGATTTAATACGTAAAATTTGATTTCACTAATTTTTTATCACTTTCATTCTTTATGTTATTAATTAGAATTTATCGATAGCTCTTCGTATAGTTATAACATGAAATTATTTACAACGACAAGTAATAGATGGTAACATTTTCTTTAAAAAATTTCTCGTTATGAAGAAACGATACAGATTTTAATGATAAATTAAATCAGAAGCATGTGAGAAAAGATGACGCATTGCTCAAATTCCACAGGTACTTGTAGCAATTGTAAATTCTTTCTATTAGTGCCAAGGTGCGTGGTGAACGCAAGGTTGAAATCATAAAACGTAACCACTCTATATAAAAATAGAAAGTGAATGATTAAGCAACTATATTATTTTAGGCTTCGTGAATGTTCTGTCGTTCTTCTCCGAAGAAACATAATTGTATCTTAATTGTTGTGCGTTTAATGCACAAATAATTATAGTATTATATAATAAAAGTAATATATAAGTGCGTGTATGTGTGTAATAATCTATCTAAAACTCTTTTGTAAAATATGTAATTGTCAAATGGCATAGTTACATACCTACAAATAGCTCTTATCAAGTGCAGAGGTTTACAATTTTATAGACTCTATAATTTTCCCATTACGAAATTACTAAAGAATGACGCATTGACTATTTCGTTACTTGTCATGAAATGGAAAATATGACAACAATATCTATTCTTATATTCCCCATATCATTCATTAAAGGCAAACTCTGCAGATATATTAGATTGAAAGATTAATTACTTGCTGTCGTTTATAACAATCAGAAAAGAAGTTTTTCTGCAGCAATAAATTAACGAAAACCTATATAGCGTATATTATAATATGTAATACATTATAAAAATGTCAAATAAATATGATATTACAAAAATGTCCAATTTCAATGTAACATAAAGAATAAAATGTTAATGCTGACAATTATAAATCCCAAATATCTAAAGTGAGCTATCAATAGCTGATCACAAGCGTTTCAAATGTTATATAACGTATTGCCTATGCAAATACACGATTTTCCGCGTAGCGTGCAATTTCCTTTACTCGTCGTATAAGCGCAGGGGGAAAGCAGAGGAACAGCAATGCCCCGAAAATCAATCGTTACACGTACGCCGAACGATAGTTTCTCTTAATGGATAGCAGCATATCACGACGCCTGTTCGTTCCCTTTATTCTCATTAGCCATCAAACACGGTTCGCTTCCATCGCGAAAAAGCGCAGACGATTACGACATGACGTTACACGACGTACACACAAACCCCTTAGGTATCCAACGCTCACACACGCTCATACAAGTATATGCACATCTATGAAGGTATCCCAGCGCTTGCGCAACCCGTGCCTTCACATGTACCATTACGTGCTTTACTACGAACGTTACTACGACGAGTACTACCACCGTAGCGTACCGTGAGGCTGAGCAAGCTGAACATTGTAAACTGTAGGCTGAAGCTCGATAATCCCACGGTACTGAAGAGTAATGGAGAAAACAAATGCTATGTTAATACAAAGGCTCATGATCGTATTCCTATCACACATTAATTTACGACAATCAAGCAAGTATTACGATATATTTGTCTGCGGACTTTTAAAGCCGCATCTTTAAACCGATTCAGTTAAAGATGGCATGCATTATTTTATGCGTGTTAATACGAAATAAAGATTGCATGTTCAAACCAAAATACGAGAAAAGTCCTCCATTATTATTGTTGCTAAACTGTTCTCGTGTATTTTAAAGATTTGGTATAAACAAATTTATAATAGATGAAATGAGAGATAAAATAAAATAATTAAATTTTATACAAAGTTTAAATTATAAACACCTAAATTAAAAGCTTTCGTTTGTTGAAGTGCTATTTTTTGAGAGATGAATGGACTTCTATAGTATATGTCCACCACATACACTGAAAGAAAAAAAACGGTTGCAATTTAACTATAATTTAACTATAATTATAGTCCTCTTTTGCCATATATATATTTTTGATGGAACTATAAATGTAACTATTACCTATTATTAACATAACAGCAATAATAATTATACAAATAAAGCTTCTAACAATAATAATTCTATAGTTACAGTTTTCTCTCAGTGTATTCTATATAATGTTTCAAAACAATCAAGAAAAAGACGATTTAAGTGTAAATAAAAATCGACAGATAGTAATGATAACGATGACTCTTTTATGGCACGTCCTGTACATTCTCTCTACAGAAAAACAAGCAAACATGAGCCGATGTGTCGAGCGATGAACGGTCGATCTCTCGTGAAATATTGTCGGTGCCACGATTCGCAATATCCGAGCCGTCGACGGAGATTCGGGACGACGCGGCTCGCAGCGATCCGCGCCCGGGGGGGGGTTCGCAGCTTACGGGTAGGTACACTGCGCTTCGAGATGCGTCACGCACCAACAAGTACCCCCGCATAATCTGTAAGGGCGCGGAACGAACGCGATCGAGACTGGCTCGCTGACCCGGAAATAATCCCAGGAAAAGAAGATAGAGATAGGACAAATAGAGATACTCTTCTTTCTTTCCCCCTCGTGTTTGATAGCGCACGAGTACCTGGGGGATGCGGGGGGAGGAGCGGTATACTCGTGGTATTATGCCCCGCCAGCAACATATGCTGGCGTATGTGTATACCCGAGAGACCTCGCGGGTTATCCTGGACGAGAACGGACCGGACCACCGCGCGCCAACGGAGGTCGGGTATTGTCCGATTCGAGATTCGTCGAGAGCGATCGAACGGCTCTGACCGGGGTTTATTGGAGGCTACACGCGCTCATCTCGCCGATACTCGCGCGTCGGTGTTCGTTGTGTACATCAATTCGATCGTTTGGAATCTACCGTAGTGCTCTGAAGTGGGCGTCGTTGTGATCGTCAGCGAGAATTTTTATCATAGAGTATTCTTGCCCTCTCGGCTCGGTCAGTTCCGTACGCGAGTGCTGTAGAAAATTCTCCTTGAGAATGTATTACACGGTTCTTTTAACAAAATGACAAAATTACGGATTTTTCTATGTTGTATTTGTGTAAAAGTATAATATAAAAAGTTTAACGGTGACTTAAGAGTCTCGATAAAAAATTATGAATAGTATGTCTACATAAAGATTAAAGAATCAAAAAACATAGGATTATGTGAAATCTTATTTCATCCCAAGGAACAGACCAAGTCAAGACAAAGTCGAAATGATTTTATTTTGATGCTTAAAATCAATAAATAATCAAATTTTATAACCAAAAATCATCATTTTGACTCTGTCCTAACTTGATGTGTTCCTTAAGATGTTTTACTTTGATACTGTTTGCTCGTCATAATTCATGGCTATAAACATTTTCAAATTTAAGCGCTAAAGAGATTTAATATATAACTTATTTTTTGTTTAACAGGAAATAGATTACCGGTATTACTTTGTATTAAGCAAAGTAAGGTAAGACAAATCGAATTCCCGGTGAGGAATGGTACGATAACGCTGACTTATTCGCGCTTTTGTGTTCGCTGTAAAATCGCTGAAATGGGTTATCCGACGATTTTGGCGGAGCCCTTCGATTTACCGACGATGGCGAACTGGTTTGAAAGTGAGTTCGGTCGATGAGACCGACGTTTGAGAGGAAACGAGCGACGAGACGGAAAGCGACCCAGCATCGGCAGAAAGAGACAGGTGGAGAAAGAGAAAGATAGTGATGCCGAGTGAAAGTCCTGTAGCAAAAACCAGGCCAGGGCTTCGGGTATCTTGGCGCGAACACACTGTAGCCATTATGCAATTACGCGACGACGCATTTACCGCCGTCTTTTCGCGCATCGTATCGCTAAGATGCGACCGCGACCCCGTTTTTCCCTTTGCAATTTACGTCCTAAATTGCTAAAACTTTCCAAATTACTAACGCGGTCGCAATAAATGTTCGCACGATATCGCGATATTGTTTTTGTCGATTAACAATAACCTACCACTGCGACCAAATGCCGCGTGAAATAAAGCTGTTGACCTTATCTGATATCACCGGATTATCGTCTTTCTTTCCTTTTTACAACGTAACGTTCTTCCAATCCACGATACTTTCGGAGATATCAAACTGATCTTTCACGGTAACGTTTTTAAATAAAACAGTCCAATATGTATATAATAAGCACTTATAGATTTAAAAATCAATTATTTTAAATCGCATGTAAAATTCCAATGTTAATATTACAGAAACAAAAATACACAAAATGCAGGAAATCTTAAAGAATATTTGGCGTTCTTTCAAATCGCGAGAGAATAAGAGTGCACTGAAAGAATTTATTGCATACCGTCCTTCTCGTGCTGACGGTAGCAGATAAATCAAGGTTGTAAATTGCTTACAATTATAAGTTATATTAAATTTTAAGTCCTTGCTTCTCTTAGATTGTATCGCGCCAGACGTGCGTTTCGTGTATACAACATGTATAAATGTAACATTGATGCTGACTTTAGTCTGACCTTAGAAAGAAGGACGACAATATGAAAATACTCAAGTAACAAGCTGACATCATTATTTGTTAAAAAAAAAAACAAAAAAACGTCTAATATCGCGTCAAAATAGTGAGAAATATCAGCTGACTAATTTAAAACTGGATAACAACAATTCGTTCACATTTCATAGTATATAATCTTAAATCTCTATGCTATTTCTTTATATATGTTATGAATAGCTTGATCAGATAACGATTGTGAGGTAATACATCTGCGCAGAGAGAGAAAGTTAATGCGGATTGTACAGAAGGGATTTAGTGAAATTTACGTAATTACCAGGTATTTTTTGTTTTTTTTTTTTTTCGGGAGAGCGAGAGGCCAGTGCGAGTGTTCCATAAGGAAATTTCCTCGCATCCGCCTGTGCCACGAACGGAAGGCGACGTAATTTAAATCGCTATGTAATAACAAGACTTGAGATACGAACGTTACCGCAAAATAATGGGTGCGGCATAATAACAATAACTGTAGATAACTGCTTGCACTGCTTCTACAGCGCGATGCACCGCACGTGAATCCATTTTAAATTATTATATATAACTGTACAGCTCTTTCGAAGCACACGCCATAATGCCAGTCTATTATGAACTGAATAAATATATTAACTCTTACAATATGCGGAAAAATAACTGTTTGCGTATTCATATAATAGTATAATACAATATGTTATATACATTTCCATCTAAATGTTACAGTGTGTTTTGATATATTCTGACGCAATAATGCTAAACTGGATACACGAGCAAATAAAAATTCAGATTAATATCAGAAGTACAAATAAAATATGATAAACAGTTAGTCCATGATTTTATATATCCCTTAATTAATGATCAAGTAAAAAAACAAAATTTGAAAGAATATTTTATAAAAGTGTAATTAAAAATATATTTTATCTTAAGTCTTGTATTCTCAATAACAATATCAGGAAAAGAATTACAGAAACGTAGCATGAAAAATTACACAAATTTATATAAACAATTTTTTTAATTAAATTTTTTCAAAACTGTATTTCATATCAGAAAATCGATACCTGAAACATTATTTCAGAGAGCAAGCAAGAATTATATTATATGCGCCATTTTCTTCCTTGATCTAAGTTCTGTTTTTTATCGATAAAAGTGTACACTCTATGTACTTGAAGTAAATTAAATGCAACAAATGAATGCTTTTAATAGTCAAGTTGGATTTTAGGTGCTTAAACAATTCAATGTAAATTTTTATATATGCTACTAATATATATTTAAATTGTGCACAGAATTGAATTGAATGTATATTTGAAATTTGACAAAATGGTGAAAACAAGAAGAAAAGTAGTTCTGATGTAGACCAGACTGTTTTCAGAAACTCCATCATGCAGTGCATCCACACTGAGAAAAAAATAATTTATTTAACTAAATTGATTTAGTTTGTCTTTATTTCGTCCAATAAAGAATATATATGTACATTTTTTATCGACAAAAATAAAGAAGAATTAAATTAATTTAGTCAAATGAACAATATTTTCCTCGATACATGTATCATTTTGTTTAATGAACAAGGATAAAATGATACATGGGCGACCTTGGTGAAACTTCTGAACGCAGCCTAGTATGCAGTAATAAAAAGCAATAAAATCTTTGATTTTTCTAGACTAGCATGATGCCGCGTACTCCGTCACAAGTTCGACAATTGCATTGTACTCGTTGACCGTTATAATAATCGAAGGGACTTACCGAGGTGTAATGTGGCGAGAGAGAACAAAAGCAAACCGGAAATAACTCGCTGCGGCGTCGCGTCCATTTTTCGGTGGTTCCGGCCACTGCGGGTCGAGCCCTCTTCTTTTCCGTTACTGCTGCGGACGGCGGTGATGATGGCACATGTACACACACACGAACCACACGCGCGCACTTATATTCGATCTGCAATTCGAAAAGAACACCTCGAATGAGCCTCGCGTTGATCTTCCCCGCAGACAAATTTCATTAGTCACCACAGTGGCTTTTAATTTTTTTATACAACAAGAACTCTCTCTACAATACGTTGGCTAATTTAAATATTAAATTATTCTCAATAATTATGCGTGCAATGCGAACTGAAAGAAACCTCGGTTTGTTAATTAAAGGACTTTATCGCGACGTACTTAAACGTCGGGAAACAATCATGGGTCGACGATGAAAAAGACGTGATAGCGACAGAAACGATCTAAATCCTAAGAATGTAACATTGGGATAACTATTTTTATTTGTAATCTTAGACAACACGACAAGAATATTTGGAATAAAAAAAGATGCCGATACATCGACGAGATATTCGCAGCTCTTGATACGCGTCAAGTGATGTGAAGCGACTGTATTCAATAGCTCAATACGCACGAGGAGCGATCGACGACGGAATCGATGGTAACGATCTACTGGCTGAAAGCCGACTGAAGAGAAAATTCGACATCGATCGCGTGGCACACCTTTCTCGTGCGATCATGCGGCTCGCAACCCGTGTACGATCCGCTGTGTGTGTTACCTAAAGATCATATTTCTGCAATACAAAAGCTGTGATATTTTACAACACGGAAAGTTTCTTTTTACACGTAACGACCGATATATCTCGAAAAATTAAGTTACTATGTAATTTAAGAATTTATATTTATTTTGTTAAGCTCAATTTACGCTTGCCAATATACATGGGCTCTATCTCGATTTATTATATTAATTGCTGCAAATCAATTTTCTTTCCATCGTACACAGTAAGAATTGGGGCGATTTATGGGGGGACTACATACACAGTATATAAAATTCACACATAATTAAAATTCACACATAATTATAATAAATATTGTGATCCAGCTTTGACCGTTATTGGCTTGCTTCGTGCTTCCTTCTTATTGTTATTACAGTATACTTTATCAGACGGAACATTCTTGAAACATTCTGAGAATGTCTTTAGACATCTACAGGAACATCTTTTGGAGGTATGTACTTTAGACAGGACATTTGCGTTTTATACATCATGTTACGATTTCTCCTGACATTATTGTTATTATTCTCGGTGTACTAATTATCCCGCAGTGTGGAGTGTAATCACAAAAAGATCCAGAACTAATTAAAAGATAGGAAATATTTAAAATTATATTAGTTTATATATATATATATAAATAAAACATGTTTCAACACATAAATGAGATTCATATATTTGATGGGTCAAAATGGGTCTTGGTGCTCAAAATATTTTTTAGTTCAAACAAATTGCGATTATTTGTTAACCTTGAAACACAGTCTTAAACTGAAGCTGGAATATTTGTAATATATCACAAATTAATTGCCTCGGTAGTCTCTTCCGGCCGAGATAATATTTTTCTTAATAAGAATTAATTATTTACAGATTTTAATATGTCGTTCAACATTATTAAAATTGATCTAAGATGCGTAAAACGCATCAAAAATTCTTAAATTCTTAGTCAATTTAACTCATATAATATTACTGTAGTTTAGTAGTTTGCGTTTCAAGATCGAAAAATTGTTCAGCGCGCGGTTTAAAAGACTACATTCGTCGTAGTATATAAATTCACACGGCATTATACAAGCACCTAAAATCCAGCTAGATCATTAAAGGCTTTGTTTCTCATTGATTATGTTTCTCACATGTATGGTCAACTTAATTAGGATATTTAAGATTTAATATTACAAATTAAATTGTCAAATAATTTAATATTACTGGTGCTAATAAGCATCTTCAAAATAAAATAAAAGAACTATTGTGAACCAAATAAGATGATCCTTAATCGCTTTTGTGAACTGAAATATTAATAGAAACTCTATGGCACGTACAACCTTTTTCTTATTAAAATATTTATTAGGATGTCATTTTTAAAAGAAATATTTTTATTTTTTTTCAACGAGACTCGCGGGATGTGTTTAAAGTTTTTCTCTTCTTTCCTTTCAATATGAAAAGAAATGTGTAACGACGTATATATATAACACACATGAGAATCTAACTTCTATTCTGATTTTCAATTTGACAATCGAAATTTTAGTGTAAGCTTTTTTTTGTAAGCAGTTTACTTTCATGATAAAACAGCCGCATATAACAAAATTTATTCGGTATATTTATACGAGATCTACGAGAAGGACTCACCATATTTTTTCAAAAAAAGTCTTTTTGTATATCAGATCTGATATTCAAAATATAGTAACTTGTTTTTCTATACAACTTTTTAAATATCAGACATGATATACCTACAAAAAGTCTATAATGAATGACACAAAAGCACAAATTGGAAATGTTATTATGACGTTATCGAAATCTTGTCGACCAATGATATTAGTCTTCGAAGATATAATTTTATGAAGACTTATTTTTTCCGATAAATGTCCTATTAAATCTGACAGGCTGTGCTTGTATACAGATAGTATCACTGTTATTCATAAAATCGCATATACACGAGAGAAATCGGTCTATATTCATAAGGTATTTCGAAGTGCTTTGCAAGCATCCGCTGAAGTATATTTCCTAGCTAGGTACTATATACTGCAGCAAACAGGAATTTATGTGTTAGCGCATCTGGCAAACAAGAGCTCATGCTAACATGTTTGGAAAGTCTCATTACCTAAATTTACTTGCCTGGCACGGTATACGTTATACGCCAAAATTGTAGAAGAGAGAGAGAGAGAGAGAGAGAGTTAAGTGTAACGCAACGCAACGATTAAAATGTCATTCATGTCGTCAAAGAGCAATTTATTCACGCGCCGTCTTCAGTATCGTTCTGCGACATACAAGTTTATTGAACTTCGATAGAATAAGAGCAAAATGTAATTAGCAAAAACAATTTTATAGACTTCAATAAACTATTATACAAGTCCGGAGATCAAATTTTTCAGTAATAACAGAATTTTTAAGGAAATAATATAATGTGTGACGTTCGAATATTTCAAAAATGTAAAATAAAATAAGATTCGCGCGATTTTGTGAGTAAAAATCTATCTCGTATTTTACAACTTGGTATAAAAAATAGAAGATATATTATAAATTATACTTTCCTTTTCTGTAAACAATATTTTTTATCTTTATGCCACTAGATACTAACATCGAAACTTTATTCCAAATTTCGTCGTTGTTTAGATTGTCGGATTACCGTAAATATATCGCACCATAATAATTATACCAAATTTCAAGTTATATGTCCTTTTGAACATAATCTCTTTTTATCTCTTTTTATCTCTTTTTATTTCAAATGATTATGAATGAGTGTTATAGAAATACTATTACAAAAATAAAAAATCACATTCTTAAATACAGTAAATCTTTTTTCTTTAATATACCGATAATACGATAGAATCAATTCATTGACAAATTTTGGCTTGTTTTCAGCATGTCTCACATTAATCAAAATAAAATTATTTATCGTTGTTTGCTCCTTTATGATTACACATATAATTTTACATCGCAATAGAAAAGTTTAATAGATGTTCTCAAGTATCGCAAGTCTTCTCGTATAAATTTTTCACGTTAATCACTTGCTTTCTTTTCGATGCAAGACATTATATATTTTGTATGTACCAATTTGTCATCACTATACTCCAATTTTTTCTATTTAGTAAATATTTGCTCATATTCCGTTTACATTTTATCTTCTTATAAGTTCGTATTTTTTATTTATCACCAAAAATGGTTTCAAATGTTACTAACGTATATATATTTTGCCGGTTAAAAATTTTTTTTAATTACTGTAGTTATCAGAAATTACGCTAATTTGTAATTATGCGGTTTTTTTTTCATTATAAGTATAATTTTAATGTGCTTGGTAATTTGCATTTCTCACGAATTCACTCATTCACAGCTCAATATATGTATACGTATAATTATTACGCTGTCACTTTATTTTCATGAATTTCTCATCGCAATAATGAAACATCGTGCATTGATATATCCGTAAATTCGGTAAATCCATAAATTTATAAAATATTGTTCCTGTATAGTTCCATAACGTGTTCGAACAGCTTAGTTACTGGAAATTCGAGAAGGTCTTTACACACCGATTAATTTGGATGCCTTAACATACAATCACGTTTAAATCGTTATGCAATAATACACTCTTCAGTTTATTAAGAATTTCATATCTTTATTGATCGCTAAAGAATTAATTTCTACAGTGGCAAAATAATTTTATGAGAACATGCTAAATTATCACGAAACGATCGTAAAATATAAAATAGCTAAGAAACTAACTTATTTGATGTAGCAATAATCAATTTTTAATATAACACTAACTTGTCTCATACACAATTTATAAAATGTAATCGACTGTGGTATAACGTACGTGCACCGCCAATAAAGAGCAAATTAAAGAAAAAAAACAAGTCGCAGAATTTATTTATTATACAGACAGATGCATAAACGTAAATCAAACTTTTACAAAATTTAATCGAAAAGAATTCACGCAACTTTAGACATGCTAACACAAATCAAAAATACCTACTGTGTTGTACCGTTTGAAATACCATCGCGCGATCACTCCTCGATTGCTATCGAAGCATGTTCTTCGTTTTAGAAGAAATCGGAGAAAGTTTACTTTGATCTCAAATTCTTTTCGCGAATGCTACAATATGAAGTTTCCGCCATCATCAGACTATTCTCTGACACGCGATAGTTACTAGATCATTCCGTCAGTATATACGATACACAACGCATTTTGACCAGACCCGGAATAATAAAGATTCATCCTCTTCGCGCTGCCACGTAACCGATCTTTCCATGCACATCGGTCCACATTAGCGGAACTATTCTTACGTTCACCGACATCTCTCTCCGCGCACACAGCACACCATACGACGTGAATCCGCGCTAATTTTCACCTGGCGACCCAACCCTCTCGATCATGCATCCCTACATATATTCCGTCACTCGATGAACTCCTGGGCCTGCACCCTTCATCGGCGATTATGTCACCGCGCTCACGTTCGCGGCTGGTGCTCCGCGGTCCTTCCTCGCGCGCGCGTTATCTTCTCACAGAGCGGGAACCCTGACGATCCTCCTGACCTGATCGGGCTATACGCACGGCGCGGTAGCAGCAGCAGCGGAGCCGGCGCCGAGAGGCCACCACACACCACGGTGCCACCACCGTGGGACGCGCGTTTTCGTGTGGATGTGGAAGGACTGACAGTGGCGGTGGCGGCGGCTCGGCACTACTCGCGAACTCGCGCCGTTCAGGAGCGAGTATACGCGTTCCCCGGGACATGTATTGGCGGGTAGGAAAGCTCCACCTATCGCGCGACCAAGTGGGAGGGCACAGGAAGATCCGGAGCTTGCGCCCTCCGACTGGCCCGCGCACCAAGCACAACCCCTTCCTTGGCTTTTTCCCAACTTTCGAGCTTGTGGTGCGCCCTCGTCTCTCGCCCCCCTACCCCCACCCCCATCGCCTTTCTCCATCCCCCTTGGCCCTCGGTCTCCACATTCGTTACTCTCCTCTCCTCCGTTCTACGTCCTCTCCCTATCCTCACCGCGACGGGACTCCTACCTAATGCGATACAGGGAACCAAACGGCGAAATTTGGACTAACAGCAGCGGACCGCAAGCACGGAGTTGAGGAGTTTCCACCGAGTAGCATGTGGGGGGGAGGAGGGCAAAGGATATACCCTTTGCTCGCAGGTTCTTCTTGTGTTACCTCCGGCCAAATACCGTTCTTGTTCCCTGTCTTTTTTCACCTTCTATGCGCGCGCGAGTGTATCTTTCGACTGAATTTCGAGAATTTGCAACCACGTTTGTAGAGAAGTCACTGAGTAGATGATTTACTCGCTTCTCTTTGTATGAAGTAGACATCCTCTCTCGTTCTCCTCGCGTAATTTTTTTTACTTTGCAGGTAACGTCGAAACGTAAATCGAGAGTTAGACTTTCTAAGATGACGAAATCTACGTTGAGTTGTGTCTCTTTGGAGATATAGTACCGTTCGATGTATCTTGTCGGTGCTTTATCTTGTTTTATACATTTACCTTTTTATTTATGTACTTGATATCTACTTGACGTTTCTGTGTGGAAATTATTTTGTGAATAACTAATGTATTCCTTGAATAGAGAAATAAAAAAATACTTAATCATGTGGAATTACCTTTTTTGTTTTAAATGGAGTTAAAATATAAAATTTGCATATAAATATATTCGTAATTACTTAATCGTAATAATTGATTTCCTTTAACAAGTCGCTTTTACTTTGTCGTAAAAAATTCTACTGATTCATTAAATGTTACTAGCTTTTCAAGTTAAGATGTCTCAAATCCGATATTATGCTTTAATAGCTTTAAACTGAGTAATACCGTTTATCAAATAGAAAGAAAAAAGAGAGAAAGAGAGAAAAAGAGAGAACGCCTTTCATTCTATACAGAATCCCACAACCGTTGTACAATTCTTTAATATCCTAGAGATTAATTATGTTTGAAAATCTCGATAACGTCAAGGGATTACAATAGTTTTCGAGTTATAAACGATTAAAGTTATATCGGGGAATTTACACGCTCGCATCCATAACTGCATTTTCTCCACAAAATATAAATTACAAAAAAATATGGAGACAAATGGAGATTTTTTTAAATAAGCAGCTACCCCCGCATTATTTAAATATACTAACAAATTTTGTATTAATTTACGTTATACGATGAATCGACACAAATGACGTCCTGTCTAGAATTCTTTCGAACACCACTATTTGGAGAACCGAAAATTAGGATGTTTCGCAAAATTCGGGACGGGTATAGTCACCCTAGTTTCGTGCGTCTGTCTTATTCGTTGTAGCGCTGTTTCCTAAAACCAGGATCAGTAAATATTTTAAACATGTTTCAAGCTATTTAAAGAATGCTTAATCGATGTTTTCAACATATTTTAAACATGTCTTTCATAATATTGTTTAAAGCTTATATGTAGCATTAAAAAAGTGGTTTAAAAAAAAATACAACGTTTTGTTCTTAAAAAAGGAAACATCTTTTGCCACTCCTGCTTGAAGCACAATCGTGGAAAAGTATCGAAAATAAAGCCGATATTCATAGTTGATCCTTACACAATATATTTAAGATTATCTTAAGTACAGTCTTAAGATGTTATAAAGCAATAAAATAAGAATATGAATAACGGCCTAAATGCAATCGCGAACAATTAGAGGCTGCAGTTGCTCCGCACTGCAGATTCCCACGGCTTAATTCCTGCAATTAACGATAGGCGTGTCGAGGCGACGACAGATTATAATTATCAGAGCGATTATTTCGCGGGGTTTACTCGTGTAAGATATAATAGAAACCGAGGCGATAAGGAACAGGAATTACAAACTGTTGCTTCGTAATGTTTACGGTCGACAATTATTTCTTTAGCGAAGCTTGGATTCGAATATATCTCGTCATTATGCTGCATATTTTTCGCTGCTATAAATTAGATTTATCCGCTATTTTTTCATTAAAAACAATGTGAATCAATGCATATAAATCGTTGAATCTAACTTAAAATAACAAAAGTTATAATATATCAATTGTGTTTTAATAGCATATAAATTATATTTGAATAAAAATTTGTTTACTCCAAACATTCCGCATACATTGCTGAGTTTTTAATTGTATATCTTCAAATATAATCCATGTTTTGATTAATTATTATGAAAGGATTCTGATCTTAAACAAATTTCCAGGTTAAATTACTTGATTTTTCTTTAAAGGAAAGCTATATAAACATAGAATTTTTTTATTTTGGATACACACTTATTCATATTTTAATTATATGTATGTATGAAGCAATACTACATAAAAAGAGTTTAAAGTATAAAAAGGCGTTGAATAAAAGTAAAGGTAAATTTTATATTTATTTATTTTAAATTTTAGTATCAAACCAATAAAGTTGGCAATTTATTTGTTAAAAAGAAATTTTCCAAAACTTAGCATTTTCAGCTTTACATCAAATAGCTTTTTAACAATGTAGCTTTTTTTTAAAATCGTGATATTTGTCTAGAAAAAACTCGCTTTTTAAACTGATCTAAATCCCCCTTAACTTTTTTATTATATCGTATTTAATTTTACCGTATCAAGCTAAACAGAACATTCGCGTCGTACTTATTTCGTAATAAGTCAAATATTTGTGATTGTTACAGACTAACACACAACGCTCGGTGTTCGTTTTCATACCATACATACGCGTTATTGTTTGGCCGTATTGCCTCCGCTCTCTGGGAGGTTGGAGCCATTAACTAAGAAGATACGCGTTATTGTGTATAGGATATAAGAGGTCACCGCACTATCATTCATGCTTCGATACCATTAAGCTTGCGCTAGACTATTGGTGATTCACACCATTCGATTTAGCAAAAAAAAAATCGTTTCGCTGACGAATCGACGAAAATGATGAACGACGCATGCAAACCCGAATATATTAATTGTACTATTGGCAAATCTCGTGCGAATAGCAAATTTCGAACTGTCTCGAATCATGCGTTGTGCAAGCTTTAGGCAACGATGCGAGTCGTTTTGTGTATTGTTATTCTTTGGAACACGGAAACCAAAAGCAAATGCGATCGTGAACAATTAGCGAGTATCAGTTAAATCCGCGCAATGATCAATTAATTCTCATAATCAACGATTTAGAAGCATAGAATGGATCGAATCCGAGTGTTACGACCGAGTGTTTTGATAAACACTACTTATCGCGGTTCTATTATATAATTCTATTATATATTTGTTATTATAGTAATAAAATTTAACATCGAAAGAAGCTATCCCATTTTAGTATTATCTCCATGTCTTGATGTATTATTAAATGACATTTAACACGATGCCAAGTAAATTAAACAAATACTAGTAGATTTTAAAAAGTTGCAGCCTTGGCTAAAAATATTAGCATCTCTATTTTTTCATTTATCTAGGATTCTTTTACCTGCCTTATTATTAACTACCAGCATTACACACAAAAATGGTTCTTGAAACAAAGAATAATTTATAGCAAATGCCATAAATTAATTGAACTAAAAAAGTTTAAATAACAATTAATAAAATACCTAATATTTTTGATCAAGAGGATATAAGTAGGTTATGTACAAATAACAGATTTAAATACGTTTAAGAATTTCACTGGTATTTTCTCTAAAAAAAAACTAAGCGAATTCCATCTCCATGTTTCGATATCGTAAAAAAATAGCATTAAAAAATATTAAAATTTAATATTTGTGTACAGATTTAGTTTTCAAAAACTTACTATCGTTCATTAGATTTATCCATCTCGTTAGGAAATGCAAGTTAGGAAACGAATATATCGAACAAATTGTAACACGTATATCGTACTTGCTTATTCATTCGACGTAATGCGGTAAAACGCACGTCGCGTATACGATTAACGTCGGGAATTCCGTGCAAAGTGCCGTACGATTATCGTATTCTAATTATTAGAGCGCGATCGTATAATTAACTGTTTTCCCGAGTGAGTGTTATGTGAGTGCTGAAAAAAAAAGTAGCAACGGAGGAAAAAGAGACGGGGAAATAGAGGCTAGGAGCAAGAATAAGTAATTCGTTATTTATTTATTACTTATTTGCATAAAAGATCGACCGTAATTATTTCTCGAGTAGTAACTGTATATACAGACGTAAGAATTATTTTTTTTTAAACGTCAGTTTTCTCATATATATGTTATTATATAAATTCATGTTTTCGTTTGAAACAGGAAACAATATACCGTGATAACCAATGAATCTTCATCGTAGAAAAAATGCTTTTATAAATAATAGATATTGTGTTAAATACATTTTTAATTGCACAGTGCAGTTTGTAAAAATCTATATTTTAGCGTCTATAGGCGCATAGACCTCTTGATGCGTGCAAAATATCAGCAATACGTCAACAGCTTTTTCGATCGCTCGTGTTTGCGCGCTTTTTTAAGTACGTTCGATCGGTGATATGAACGGATAAAATTATTGCTTTCGACGGGTCAAACGACTCTCGTGGATACTGTATTCAAAGATTCGTAGAAAACGCGATGTCCGGAAACGATGTCAACGTTGCTGTGATTTGTGCATACGAACATCTATCTCAAAAAGGTAAACGAATTGTCTCGTGAATAGAAGGTGTATGAGAGAGAGAGAGAGAGAGAGAGAGAGAGAGGAGAGCAAGCACAAAAGAAATACCCTTGCATGAGAATGTAAGCGAGTTTGACGTTTTGCTGCGTGATATGCATAAAAGACGCTTTGAACGATTTTCGATGGTGCTTTCTTCGCGCGCGATCGCTCTTAGAAACGTTGTGATCGCGATATCAATATAAAAAAAAGTATTTTTGGGAGATATCGAAAAAAATAACTCATTAATTGTAAGAGTCAATCGGGTATGTTAAGTTAGCACCCCAACTATAGTACTCAGGAGTTCTGATTAGAGTTCCCACTTCCTTTTGCCGAGACGAAGAGTTCCCTATAGTTAATAACAAGAGTTCCGCTCAATAAACATTTTTTTTA